>NW_026888306.1:0-9697 GCF_032173495.1 Musca vetustissima
AAGTTAACTCTTTTTTAATTTTTTTTTTTTTTAATTTTATTGAATGAAAGCAAAAAATGTCGGAAATAGCATCAAATTTTAGAATAAGTTTAGATTTGTTCGAATCACCTTTGGCACGAATTATGGCCTTCAAACGGTCAATGAAAACGTTACACGCTGCCAGAATGTTGCTTTGCGGTATTTTGGCCCATTCCCGACGAAGAACTTGCTTGAGCTGATCGACACTTTGGTATTTTTTAGTGCCAACCTTGCTTTGCCCAATACTGCAGACACAATAGTCCCACTGATTGGTATCCGGAGATATCAGTGGCCAGTGCGCGCTGGAAATGAAGCGAGAAACCTCATTCTGTAACCATTCTTGGGTGGCGCGTGCTGAGTCCTATTGGAAGGTCCAAGATCTGCGGCCAAAATGTTTGCGTGCCCAAGGCTTTAATACACCCTCCAGAATATTTTCACGATAATATTCGGCATTTTTTCTGATGATTAATACGAGTAGGAAGCGACCATCGGCTGTTAAAGCGGCCAACGCCATCACCATGGCCGGCGCTTGAGTTCTGGTGGCCAACCGAAGGTGCACATTTTCAGCTGACCTCTTTGGCAAGTAAACAATATCGAATGTCCGGCAGTTCACCAGCTTCGGCCAAGGGATGCAACTCTTTAGCTCTTTTGAGTCTATTTTCTTTCTGTTGAGGTGTAAGTCTTGCAGTTTTTGGCATTTCAATGGCTTTACCCCGAGCTCATTTTTCAATATTTGCCGAATGAAATATTGGGATATGCTCAGCTCACGAGCCAATTTTCGGTCACTACGACGCGGGTTTCGATCAAGTCGCTCCATTACATTTCGAACCATTTCTGCTGATGTTGCTGTTTTCTTCCGTCCACTTCCTTGACGTCGGGCTACGCTACCAGTATTACGGTAACGAGCGATGATACGGAACACAAAGATTTTTTCACATTGAAATACTGGAGTGCTCTAACGATAGCCACTTGTGGTTTTCCTGCCAAATATAAAGAAATAACTCTATCACGCTTGAATTCCATCACAAATATATATTTTTTTCTGAAAAATCTCATCAAAATGCTTTTGTACGCAGCTACCGGACGAGCTTAGAAATGACAGTAGTCTGAAGTTGGTTGCAGTTTTTTCATCCCACCCTGTATATTTACACGTCTATCTATCTCACCGCCTGTCTGTTTAAACTGCGAATATTCATCATCAGAACTTATTTTACAGAATATTTTCCAATCTGGTTAATCATTCTGTTCATGCCATCAAACCAACTTTCCGAAGCACTGATCCACTCCGCTTGATCTCAGACTACGCATTTGTTTTTGATATGCTGGATTAAGTCATAGTTGTAAAGTTTGAACTATACCCTCACTAATCCAATGTTTTTGTGGGTTAAAATCGATGAGATTTAAGTCGAAGACCCCGTATAGTATATATTAGGTTGGGGAAAAACAAATCCATTTTTTTTCGGCGATCAAATAATTTCGCAGTAAAAAAATATTTTGCAGTTTTTTGTTTGGCGCATTTCGTTGTTATTTACAGGGTGCTAAAAGTGGAAGTGAACACAGAGAAAATTCGGTACATTTTACAGTTTTTCTTTGACAAAGGCGAAAATGCAAGCCAAGCGGCTAAAATTATGAATTTGGTTCCGATACTATAACAGCCAATTATGTGCATTTTTTAATTTCGTAGATTCCGTTCAGGGATTTTCGATGTTAAAGATGCACTTCGTACAGGTAGGCCGGTCGTCGATGGCAACAAATCATACATTCCGAAGCATGTTACATAAAGTCCTATAGATCATATAAAAATAAAGGATTTATTTCTCCACAACCTAATATATTCTTGAAAAAATCTATGCAGAAGATTTTCGATGTAGGCCAATTTGTGGGCATATCTCTAATAAAAAACATTTTTCTCAGAGTAGACCAAGAGGTATTCTTATGAAGTCCTGGAGCTCTTCTTATCAAAGACGTGAAGACATTTTTATCGAAGACTTGAATGTCTTTCTATCGATAACCTGGAGGTCTTCCTATGGAAGAGCTGCAGGTCTTCTTCTATAAGACCTGGAGATATTGTTATAGGAGAGTTGGAGGTGTTCTTTTATACGACCAGGAACACTTCTTATCGAAGACCTGGAGCTATTCTTTTCGAAGACCAGGAGGTTTTCTTATCGAAGACCTAGAGCTCTTCTCGTCGAGGGCTGGAACACTTCTTGTCGAAGTTCTGGAAATATTCCAATACAAGACGTGGAATTCACATTGAGTATAACAGTTGGATCTGCCAGAATTTCCTTTCTTTGATTTCTTAATTTCTCGGATCCGTGTCCATTTGACCCGCTAAATATTGACTGATCTTCATCAAAACCGTTATGATTATTCTATGGCAGACCCATCTCTCTGTGTAAAATTTCTTGATGTTCGGGCCATGACTATGGTCTCTAAAACGACCAAAAAACAGACAAAAATAAAGTTTGTGGTCTATTCCACCCCATAAATATAAATGGGTCAAACAAAAAGGAGTCTGCTTTGGCCAGAATCTGGAGCTCTTCTTGATGTTCGGGTATCCATTGACCCGACCACAAAAACAGAATCAATTTCACCCCATAAATATTATCTTCACAAAAAAGTCTGCTTTGGCCAGAACCTGGTTATCGAAGTTTGGAAGTATTCCAATACAAGACGTGGAGTTCACATTGAGTATCTGGACCTGCCAGAATATCGTTTGTTTGATTTCTTCATTTCTCGGATCTGTGTCCATGTTCGGGCCATGACTATGGTCTCTAAAATGACAAAAAAACAGACAAAAATAAAGTTTGTGGTCAATTCCATCCCATAAATATTAACGGGTCAAACAGAAACAAAAAGGAGTCTGCTTTGGCCAGAACCTGGCGCTCTTCTCGTCGAGGGTTGGAACTATTCTTGTCGAATTTCTGGAAGTATTCCAATACAAGTCGTGGAGTTCACATTGAGTATAACAGTTGGACCTGCCATAATTTCGTTGGTTTGATTTCTTAATTTCTCGGATCCGTGTCCATTTGACCCACTAAATATTGACTGATCTTCATCAAAACCGTTATGATTATTCTATGGCAGACCCATCTCTCTGTGTACAATTTCTTGATGTTCGGGCCATGACTATGGTCTCTAAAACGACCACAAAAACAGACAAAAATAAAGTTTGTGGTCAATTTCACCCCATAAATATTATCGGGGCAAACAAAAACAAAAAGGAGTCTGCTTTGGCCAGAACCTGGAACTCTTCTCGTCGAGGGCTGGAGCTCTTCTTGTCGAAGTTCTGGAAGTATTCCAATACAAGACGTGGAGTTCACATTGAGTATAACAGTTGGACCTGCCAGAATATCGTTTGTTTGATTTCTTAATTTCTCGGATCTGTGTCCATTTGACCCGCTGTATGTGTCCATTTGACCCGCTGTCTGTGTCCATTTGACCCGCTAAATATTGACTGATCCACATCAAAACCGTTATTCTATGGCAGACCCATCTCTGTGTCTAAAATTTCTTGATGTTCGGGCCAAGACTATGGTCTCTAAAACGACCAAAAAAACAGACAAAAATAAAGTTTGTGGTCAATTCCACCCCAGAACTGCTTTGCCCAGAATCCTTCCTACAAATTATAATGGACAGACGGACGGACATACATGTCTAGATTGACTCAGCTACTTGAGATATGATCGCGGTACTAAAAGATGGGTCTAGGACCAATATTTCGCAGCGTTACAAACTCTTGGGGCCACACAAACCTTTAATACCCTAAAAACAAAGTTGTGTAGGGTACAAAAAACATTCAGATTTATACTTTAAACTTACATGTATCGATTTCAAATATTTTCTATATTATATGAATTTTGAAAATGGTCAGTACTTTTTGGACCTTAATTTATTCCAATTTTCAATACCATGAATTTACCAGTATGGTATTCAATAAAATGACATACAAAAATATATTATGATATTTTGCAGTTCAGCATTTCGAATAAGCTATTTTTTCGATTTTTTTTAACATTCTGTATTTTACTTGAAAAGAAGCTTTTTATTTATTTTATTATTAATATAAACATTCAATTAAAAACAAAATTCAAATATTTTAATACAAACAATGACTAAAATAATACCTGTTGCCCTTTTGACCCAGCTTTTATTATTAATTATTTAACATCTGTTATTTGTTTATGAGCAAAAACATTTTAAACTATACAAAAACACACAAACAACAAAATGAAAACAAAATCAAATTCTTCTTTACAATAACAACAATAAAGAACTATAAAATATTATAATAATAAAACTAAAAATGCAAAAACAAAAAAAAATTCAATAAAAATGTTAAATAAAATTTAAACTAAATTTAAAATACAATGGTCTAAAAAAATTAAAATTAATAAAATAAAATTGCAAATAAAACACTGAAAATAAACTTTTTTTGTAAGAAGGTTTTCTAATTAAGCGATTGTCATTTTTTTTTCGGGGTGGGCATGTTTAGCTGTAAGAAACTAAATAAATTTAATGATAAATTTAAAATGCAAAAAACAAACAAAAAATGTAGTTAAGTAAACAATTTGAGATATGGTTAATGTTTAACACAACAAGAATACACAATACAAAATAAATAAAAAACTAAATTTAATAAAAAACACACACTCACACAATAATACAACAGCAAAATAATTTAAAAAAAAAATAAATGCAATAAGAAGATATGTTGCAGCAAAATGTCAAATAAAAATAAAATGTAGCCTTATGTCGTAAGGATTTATAAAGCGCTTACATGAACAAAAAAAATAATCATTGAAATCAATTATGAATTATTTGCAAAGACAAACAAAAAAATTATGATGATAAAATAAAGAGATGATGAAGAAACTAAATTTGTTTGAATTTTGTAAATATCTGCTAAATACATGAATAAGGGGGATATTCGAAATTCATATATATATATATATATATATATATATATGGGGCTATTTTTACAATCTTATTTTTTTCAAACTTAAATCAAATTTGAAGATGGGTACAATCAGTCCTCTCCTTTTGGTAACTCCCACACAATGTAATAATCCATACTTTATGAACCTAATCTTCAAATTCCATATTCATATTAATATTCAATAAATTTTTATATTGTACTTAGTTCACAAGAAAGTATAAATGTTATAGCTGACAGAAATGAGTCATGCAATTTATATAAACCCGTCATTACCGCCATCAATTGATGGGCCATAAGCCTGAGGGTATATAGACATGATTTGATGTCTATATACCCTCAGGCTTATGGCTAATGAAGGTATATACACTGTGCTTCGGCAAAAATATACTCCTTCGAGTACATGTTTCTTTGGACCTAGTCCGTTTCACACAATTTTGAGTCGCTTTATAAATGTCCGTCCGTTGGTCTTTCTGAGTGTTTGTCTGGCGTGCACAATAACTTTCTGGCGTGCACAATAACTTTCGAAGGGAGTAACTGATTTCATCCAAACTTTGCACATTGAAACAATTTTTTCAAAACTTAATTTTAATTGAAAGATAGGACCCATCGGACCATTCCATCGAGTACCTCCCACACAGAATAGTTATAATATCATGTGTATAATTCCGTAGACCTCCGTAAGCCGTATGTTTATAAAATATGTATATGTACAGGCCTCGATTTAAAAAAAATATTTGCAGGGGAACCTACCGAGGAATAAAATATTTTCATGAGAACCAGCACGAATAGAGGCGAATTTTTAAAATATATTCTTAAGAATATACATACTAATTTCTATTTAATATTATTTTTGGGTATTTAAAAAATATTTTCAGGATGATCTGCAAGCGAATAGGCGTGGATTTTTCAAAAATATAAGTAGGCCCATCAGATGAGAAGACTTTCTTTTTTTAAATAATATTTTCAGAAGGGCCAACAGACGAATGGGCGTGGATTTAAGATACAAATACGAATAGTCGTGCATTTTTAAATAATATTTTTGGGAGATCTACAAATAGCCGTATATTAAACCAGTAAGGGAAGTAGTAAAGTCGGACGGGGCCGACTATATGATACCCTTCACCACTTTGGGTATATTCTACATATGTATCCAACAGACATAGCTTGTTATTATTATAGACGTAATTCAGCATGCTATGCTAAATTTCGTGCAAATCGAAAGATATATAGGGTCTTTGATGCACCAATTACCTTAAATAATATATATATATATATATATATATGTATATATAGGGCTATATCTATAAGTATATATATAGAGCTATATCTAAATCTGAACAGGTTTTCAGAAAACTCTGCACACATCATTCAAAACTTAATTAGTACGCTATGCCAAATTTCTTGCAAATCAAAAGATATATAGGGACTTTGAGACTACTTACCTAAAACCGGGCGAAACTATATATGGGAGCTATATCTAAATCTGAATATTTTCACGAAACTTTGCACATAATTCTAGACTTAATTCAGTACGCTATGCCAATATTTTTTGCAAATCGAAAGATATATAAGGACTTTGGTACAACATTTACCTTAAATATATATACGGGAGCTATATTAAATCTGAACCGATTTTCACGAAACTTTGGACATCTTTCTAACTTAATTCATATATTTATATATATTTATATATATAAATTTAACATGGACAGACGGACAGACGGACGGACGGACATGCATATATATATATATATATATAGGAACCATGGAATTTCTCCGATTATTTTTGCTTGTTACAAACATATGCACAAAGACATAATACCCTGTAGCACAGTGTGGTGAAGGGTATAAAAATATATATTTCACGGGAAACTACCAAGAATAGGTGTGGATTTAAAAAAAATATATTTTTTTCAGAGGGATCAACGGACGAAGAGCTGTGAATTTCTAAAGATTATTTTAATGGAGAACCAACAGACGAGTAGGCTTGGATTTCATAAGAATTGAATTATGGGGAGCAATAGACGAAGAGGCCTGGATTTTTAAGGATGACTTTGAAGGAGGACCAACAGACGATTTATATGGAGCAAAATATGAATAGCTGTGAATTTTTAAAGATTATTTGGATAAGAATTAAAAGGCTAATATGTATTATTTAAAAAAAATAATATTAAATAGAAATTACAAAAACTAATTTAAAACCAAAAAATATTGTGTTTTCTTATGAACGGGGATAAACTAACACGGTAAGTATGCCCCCCATATGCATTTCATTTGATGACGTCACACAACTCATTTGGGTTTGGGCATTTTTGGGCAAATTTCACAAAAATACCAGGTGCCCAGAATAAAATAGTAAGTAGACCGCCAAAAATACTACTAACAAATTACCAAAATTGTAGCATACTTTTAGGAGCTCGGATTTCTTTTCGCATGGGAAAAATCGGTTCAGATTTAGATATAGCTCCCATATATATATTTAACCGATTTAATGTAAACGGTCCCTATATATCTTTCGATTTGCACGAAATTTGGTACAGCATAATGAATTAGGTCTAGAATGATGTCTGCCAAGTTTCGTGAAAATCGGTCAAGATTTAGATATAGCTCCCATATATAGTTTCGTCCGATTTCATGTAAATAGTGCCCCAAAGTCCCTATATATCTTTCGATTTGCACGAAATTTGGCATAACGTACTGAATTAAGCCTCGAGTGGTGTCTGCCATATATAGTTTCGTCCGATTTCATGTAAATGGTGCACCAAAGTCGCTATATATCTTTCGATTTGCACGAAATTTGGTACAGCCTAATCATTTAGGTCTAGAATGATGTCTATTTCGTGAAAACGGGATTTATATATAGCTCCCATATATAGTTTGTCCGATTTCATGTAAATGGTGCAAAAGTCGCTATATATTTTCGATTTGCACGAAATTGGGCATAACGTACTGAATTGAGTCTAGAATGATGTCTTACGAAGTTTCGAGAAGATTAGATTTAGATATAGCTCCCATATATAGTTTCGAACGATTTCATGTAAATGGTGCACCAAAATCCCTATATATATTTCGATTTGCACGAAATTCGGCATAACGTATGAGGGAGCCTAGAGTGATGTCTGCCAAGTTTTGAGAAATCGGCCTGGATATAGCTCCCATATATAGTTTTGTAGATTTTATGTAAATGGTGCGCCAAAGTCCCTATATTATCGATTTGCACGAAATATGGCATATCGTAATGAATTTTTAAAGATTATTTACTGATAATCGGCCCAGATGTAAATAAGCTCCCATAATATGTATTATTTAAAAAAGTCCCCTATATATATTTCGAAATAGAAATTATTGCGTAATGAAAACTAATGTGTTTAAAACCAAAAAATATTTAGATATAGCTCCTATATATATTTTCTTCCGAGTGTGATAAACTAACACGGTAAAGACCCAAAGTTTTGCTGATTTCCACACAATTGGTACACGTCACACAACTACATTTCCTTTACATTGCATTTTGTCCCATTGTAAGAAGCAACCCTATATCTGACCAAATGAAAACTTTAGTGTAGGTTACAGAATGACATGTTTATGGATCCATTTTCATGTTAATGGTCCTTCAAAAATTCGACGTCTGTTAGGATTCATCTGTTGAATATACCCACAATGGTGAAGGGTATCATATAGTCGGCCCCGTCCGACTTTAATACTTTCCTTACTGGTTTTCTTATTATAGGAAAAAATCTTCCTCATAGGCGTAGGAATTGTTTCCTACAAGAAAAAAAGATATTTTTCCAGGGCTAAGGATATTTTCTTATAGGAAACAGTCATCCTAAGGACCTGAGGAAATTTTTCCAAGAGGATTTTTACTAGGATGCAATTCATCAGGATTGTGGTTATGGGGAACAAAATAAAAACAATTGTTTTGATTTGATCTTTATCAATAAATGAACCGACTAACATCAATCCCTATACATGTTTTTCTGGAACCTATGCTAAATTTCAATAGGACAAATTTGGGTAAATCGATTTATAGCACACTTGATACACATTATTCGATAATACCAAAAAGACACTCGTTCGAAATATATATGGAAGCTATGTCTGCATAGGCACCCATTACAAAAAAAGCGCAATCAATCTAGTCTCAATGAATACGTTGAGCAAAATTTCATGTCAATCGGAGGAGTTTGGTGCACCATTTACCTAAAATATATATGTGGCAGATGTTTCTAATTCTGCATTTTAAGGAAAATTAACACTCATCATTCTAGACTTAAGTCAGTACGCAATGTCAAATTTCATGCAAATCGAACGGCATATAGGGACTTTGGCATACCATTTACCTTAAATCGGAAGAAAATATAATTTTCACGAAATTTAACACACTTCATTACAGACTTAATTCAGTACCCTATACAAATTTCGTGCAAATCGAAAGAAATGTAGAGGCTTTGGTACACCTTTTACGCAAAATCGGACGAGAATATGTATGTGAGCTATATCCAAATCTGAACCGATTTCCATGAAACATGACAGACATGACTCCAGAATCAACTCAGAACGATGTGCCAAATTTCGTGCAAGTCGCAAGATATACAGGGACTTTAATGCACCATTTACTTTAAATCGGACGAAAATATCTATGGGAGCTATATTTAAATCTGAACCGATTTTCAGGAAACTTAGCACTTATTCATATTTTAGTAAGCTATACCAAATTTAGTGCAAATGGAAAGATATTTA
>NW_026888307.1:0-96919 GCF_032173495.1 Musca vetustissima
TCAATGAATGAATGAATAATACGGACGTTCAACAAAGCGTATAAAGTTGAGAAGGTGTGTATTTTATCACGCAACGCATTGAATTAGGTCAAACAATTTGTAAAATTCTAAAGGGCTAAGCAGAATGTTCGCGTTGAGCGTTTTTTGTTATCGCGTTAACGCACGCAAAAAGTTAACATCTATTTAACTTGAAAGCGCAGCGCACATTAACTTGAAGCGTTAGTGTTATCGTTTCCTTGTGGGTTTTGTATTTTCGATAACACATAAGCGACGAATGGCTCAACGCCAACATTCTGATTAGCCCTCCATAAATTCTTCATGTGCACAATGCGGGCCATTAAGTGAAGCACACTGTGAATGCCTTATTTGATGTGTACATCCTTATCAATGTATTTGTTTTATAATGTCAATTGTCTTCCTTTTTGTGTACACTCCTCACAGCTACTAGATTAATTTATATGCCCTTAAACCGCTGTTTTTCTTTAACAAATTGAAATTAGTAGAAGATTCCTGCAAGATATAGACTGTTCCGTTACTATAATGCTGTTTCTAAATCCGAATGATTTCCAATATCTCATTCTCATATTTACAATATATTTTTGTAAAATTGTAACAAATGTTTGATTTGAAACGATAATAAATGAATTATTTTGAAAAAGAAATTGTCATAAGTCACCTGAATTTGTTTCATTTTGAAATAGATTGTTAATTCGTTGACATATTTAGGAAACAATTAAAAAAATGAATACATATTACGGAAATACATTTTAGTGCGGAATTTAAATAAATTTAATACATGTAATTCTTTTTTGTTACAGCATTACATGTCTTTAGGTCTTCAGGATGAAATTAAAATCACAGATTTTTATTTATGTATGTTTTTATTTATTTATAACATTTATATTATTATTCTGCATATGTTTTTGCTATTACTGGCTTTAAGTATCTTTTAAGTATGTTTTCAATACATTTTTAATAAGTGCTTACGCTATTAAGACGTCGTCGGGATAGATTGGAACGATTATCGTATTGACGTTTGGGCATTTGTCCAAAAGCAGTTTGAATTTAGGCAACAAGTCATGGGATGTAATAACAGTTGTCACTTCTGTTTCACTTATGCAGTGAGCCACGCCTTCATCTCCCAATGTTGCATATACCGTCGCATAGCCGTTGTAAGCCGTCGCAGCCTTTCCGGAACAGTAAGCCGTTGCATAGCAGTATGCGTAGCCAAGCTTTACGGAACAGCAAGCCGTAGCAAGTCTTCGGCAACAGTAACCCGGTGCAAGGTTTCCCAACCGCAAGCCTTCACAGATCAGTAAGCCGACGCGACGCGACGCAACCTTTCTCGACGGTAGCCCTTCACATGCTTCGATCACATTAAGTACTACACAACAGTGTGCCGTCACACAATTTCATCAACACCCATACGGTCGTACACAAGTTGTTCCTTCCGTCCTTCCTTTACTTGTAACACACTCAACTATTGACAACAGCAACACAACACAACCCTTCCATTCCACTCCACTACCTTCACCATCACCTCAGCTATATACAGGCGGTGCAACACTAAACCATCGCTGGCTGCCTAGTTGACCAAATCATATTTCGATTCACACACTACGCTGACACGATACTTCAATGGGGTGATTGATTGCAGGAGTTGTTGTAATGGCAACGTTTTGATGAATGAGTTTTAGCAACGTTTTGATGAATGAGTTTTAGCGACGTAATTGAAAAGTTTTTCAAGTCTATCTATGTTGTACTGCAACATTTTTATATGAACATCTCTGGGAGGTTCTATTGTCCGATAACTTAATGCTGCCTCTTCACTAGACACAAGTTTTGCCTGTAATTATATGTGTATGAAATTAGTATACTTATAGAAATTTTATGAATACTTATAATCAAAATAGATGCAATGTTCTATCAGTTCCCGTCGGCCAATACGAATTTTAAATATCAAGTTTCCAAAAAAATATTTTTGTATAACATTTTGTTTATCATAGATAATACGACACATAATTGCGTATTACACTATTTAATATCTGTAAGTACTAATTTGCGAAAATTATTGGCGAACACCATTTCGCTTACCGTAGCCACAACTCCATACTAATTTTCACAATTGCATCTATCTTGACCCGTTCACTTACCAATTCTACCTGCTTCTCCAAGTTGTCTTCAAGAGCTTTCCGGAACTGTAAGCCATCCCAGGCTTTCTGGAATAGCAAGCCATGCCAAGCTTTGCAGACAGTAAGTCGCTGGAGGCTTTCCGATTACCCCATGTGTTTGGGACAGTAAGTCGCTCGGAACTACGCCGTCCTAGAAAACGCAATTGACTGTTACATTTGTTGAAGCACATGAACATTCATTGCATACTTACATTTTGCACACTTGATTCATTTTGCCTATTGGTGTGGGCATTTTATTTGTTAATTTATGTTTATGACGCTTTATTGTGCAAAGATTGAGAGACGTTTGAAAATGAACTATTTGTTGGCGCTTTGCCTTATTCAGTTTCTTCTTAATTGGTTCATTTTCTTGTTAATTTGTCCATTTTGTTCTTAATTTGTTCATTTTGTTGTTAGTTTGTTAGTTTATGACGCCTTATTGCGCAAAGATTGAGAGACGTTTGAAAATGAAGCATTTTTTGGCGCTTTTGCAAAGAAATGAGAGATAATAAAATAAGCAGCTGTTGGCACAACAACAAAGAGCAGTGACAAGAAGAAATGTCAGATAATACTTTTAGAATTACGTGAAGCACCCTGTGAATAAGTTATTTAAGGGTGGTACCTAAATTCATGCGTATGCGTACGATTTTATTCACGTCAAAAGGTAAATATATGTATTTCAATGAATGAATGAATAATACGGACGTTCAACAAAGCGTATAAAGTTGAGAAGGTGTGTATTTTATCACGCAACGCATTGAATTAGGTCAAACAATTTGTAAAATTCTAAAGGGCTAAGCAGAATGGTCGCGTTGAGCGTTTTTTGTTATCGCGTTAACGCACGCAAAAAGTTAACATCTATTTAACTTGAAAGCGCAGCGCACATTAACTTGAAGCGTTAGTGTTATCGTTTCCTTGTGGGTTTTGTATTTTCGATAACACATAAGCGACGAATGGCTCAACGCCAACATTCTGATTAGCCCTCCATAAATTCTTCATGTGCACAATGCGGGCCATTAAGTGAAGCACACTGTGAATGCCTTATTTGATGTGTACATCCTTATCAATGTATTTGTTTTATAATGTCAATTGTCTTCCTTTTTGTGTACACTCCTCACAGCTACTAGATTAATTTATATGCCCTTAAACCGCTGTTTTTCTTTAACAAATTGAAATTAGTAGAAGATTCCTGCAAGATATAGACTGTTCCGTTACTATAATGCTGTTTCTAAATCCGAATGATTTCCAATATCTCATTCTCATATTTACAATATATTTTTGTAAAATTGTAACAAATGTTTGATTTGAAACGATAATAAATGAATTATTTTGAAAAAGAAATTGTCATAAGTCACCTGAATTTGTTTCATTTTGAAATAGATTGTTAATTCGTTGACATATTTAGGAAACAATTAAAAAAATGAATACATATTACGGAAATACATTTTAGTGCGGAATTTAAATAAATTTAATACATGTAATTCTTTTTTGTTACAGCATTACATGTCTTTAGGTCTTCAGGATGAAATTAAAATCACAGATTTTTATTTATGTATGTTTTTATTTATTTATAACATTTATATTATTATTCTGCATATGTTTTTGCTATTACTGGCTTTAAGTATCTTTTAAGTATGTTTTCAATACATTTTTAATAAGTGCTTACGCTATTAAGACGTCGTCGGGATAGATTGGAACGATTATCGTATTGACGTTTGGGCATTTGTCCAAAAGCAGTTTGAATTTAGGCAACAAGTCATGGGATGTAATAACAGTTGTCACTTCTGTTTCACTTATGCAGTGAGCCAAGCCGTTGCATAGCAGTATGCGTAGCCAAGCTTTACGGAACAGCAAGCCGTAGCAAGTCTTCGGCAACAGTAACCCGGTGCAAGGTTTCCCAACCGCAAGCCTTCACAGATCAGTAAGCCGACGCGACGCGACGCAACCTTTCTCGACGGTAGCCCTTCACATGCTTCGATCACATTAAGTACTACACAACAGTGTGCCGTCACACAATTTCATCAACACCCATACGGTCGTACACAAGTTGTTCCTTCCGTCCTTCCTTTACTTGTAACACACTCAACTATTGACAACAGCAACACAACACAACCCTTCCATTCCACTCCACTACCTTCACCATCACCTCAGCTATATACAGGCGGTGCAACACTAAACCATCGCTGGCTGCCTAGTTGACCAAATCATATTTCGATTCACACACTACGCTGACACGATACATTTGATGACACCAGCAGTGTTGCAGAAGGAATTGTCGACTTCAATGGGGTGATTGATTGCAGGAGTTGTTGTAATGGCAACGTTTTGATGAATGAGTTTTAGCAACGTTTTGATGAATGAGTTTTAGCGACGTAATTGAAAAGTTTTTCAAGTCTATCTATGTTGTACTGCAACATTTTTATATGAACATCTCTGGGAGGTTCTATTGTCCGATAACTTAATGCTGCCTCTTCACTAGACACAAGTTTTGCCTGTAATTATATGTGTATGAAATTAGTATACTTATAGAAATTTTATGAATACTTATAATCAAAATAGATGCAATGTTCTATCAGTTCCCGTCGGCCAATACGAATTTTAAATATCAAGTTTCCAAAAAAATATTTTTGTATAACATTTTGTTTATCATAGATAATACGACACATAATTGCGTATTACACTATTTAATATCTGTAAGTACTAATTTGCGAAAATTATTGGCGAACACCATTTCGCTTACCGTAGCCACAACTCCATACTAATTTTCACAATTGCATCTATCTTGACCCGTTCACTTACCAATTCTACCTGCTTCTCCAAGTTGTCTTCAAGAGCTTTCCGGAACTGTAAGCCATCCCAGGCTTTCTGGAATAGCAAGCCATGCCAAGCTTTGCAGACAGTAAGTCGCTGGAGGCTTTCCGATTACCCCATGTGTTTGGGACAGTAAGTCGCTCGGAACTACGCCGTCCTAGAAAACGCAATTGACTGTTACATTTGTTGAAGCACATGAACATTCATTGCATACTTACATTTTGCACACTTGCCAGTATTCATTTTGCCTATTGGTGTGGGCATTTTATTTGTTAATTTATGTTTATGACGCTTTATTGTGCAAAGATTGAGAGACGTTTGAAAATGAACTATTTGTTGGCGCTTTGCCTTATTCAGTTTCTTCTTAATTGGTTCATTTTCTTGTTAATTTGTCCATTTTGTTCTTAATTTGTTCATTTTGTTGTTAGTTTGTTAGTTTATGACGCCTTATTGCGCAAAGATTGAGAGACGTTTGAAAATGAAGCATTTTTTGGCGCTTTTGCAAAGAAATGAGAGATAATAAAATAAGCAGCTGTTGGCACAACAACAAAGAGCAGTGACAAGAAGAAATGTCAGATAATACTTTTAGAATTACGTGAAGCACCCTGTGAATAAGTTATTTAAGGGTGGTACCTAAATTCATGCGTATGCGTACGATTTTATTCACGTCAAAAGGTAAATATATGTATTTCAATGAATGAATGAATAATACGGACGTTCAACAAAGCGTATAAAGTTGAGAAGGTGTGTATTTTATCACGCAACGCATTGAATTAGGTCAAACAATTTGTAAAATTCTAAAGGGCTAAGCAGAATGTTCGCGTTGAGCGTTTTTTGTTATCGCGTTAACGCACGCAAAAAGTTAACATCTATTTAACTTGAAAGCGCAGCGCACATTAACTTGAAGCGTTAGTGTTATCGTTTCCTTGTGGGTTTTGTATTTTCGATAACACATAAGCGACGAATGGCTCAACGCCAACATTCTGATTAGCCCTCCATAAATTCTTCATGTGCACAATGCGGGCCATTAAGTGAAGCACACTGTGAATGCCTTATTTGATGTGTACATCCTTATCAATGTATTTGTTTTATAATGTCAATTGTCTTCCTTTTTGTGTACACTCCTCACAGCTACTAGATTAATTTATATGCCCTTAAACCGCTGTTTTTCTTTAACAAATTGAAATTAGTAGAAGATTCCTGCAAGATATAGACTGTTCCGTTACTATAATGCTGTTTCTAAATCCGAATGATTTCCAATATCTCATTCTCATATAAGTCACCTGAATTTGTTTCATTTTGAAATAGATTGTTAATTCGTTGACATATTTAGGAAACAATTAAAAAAATGAATACATATTACGGAAATACATTTTAGTGCGGAATTTAAATAAATTTAATACATGTAATTCTTTTTTGTTACAGCATTACATGTCTTTAGGTCTTCAGGATGAAATTAAAATCACAGATTTTTATTTATGTATGTTTTTATTTATTTATAACATTTATATTATTATTCTGCATATGTTTTTGCTATTACTGGCTTTAAGTATCTTTTAAGTATGTTTTCAATACATTTTTAATAAGTGCTTACGCTATTAAGACGTCGTCGGGATAGATTGGAACGATTATCGTATTGACGTTTGGGCATTTGTCCAAAAGCAGTTTGAATTTAGGCAACAAGTCATGGGATGTAATAACAGTTGTCACTTCTGTTTCACTTATGCAGTGAGCCACGCCTTCATCTCCCAATGTTGCATATACCGTCGCATAGCCGCAAGCTTTCTGGAACAGTAAGCCGAACCTTTCCGGAACAGTAAGCCGACGGAAGCTTTCCGGAACAGTAAGCCGTCGCAGCCTTTCCGGAACAGTAAGCCGTTGCATAGCAGTATGCGTAGCCAAGCTTTACGGAACAGCAAGCCGTAGCAAGTCTTCGGCAACAGTAACCCGGTGCAAGGTTTCCCAACCGCAAGCCTTCACAGATCAGTAAGCCGACGCGACGCGACGCAACCTTTCTCGACGGTAGCCCTTCACATGCTTCGATCACATTAAGTACTACACAACAGTGTGCCGTCACACAATTTCATCAACACCCATACGGTCGTACACAAGTTGTTCCTTCCGTCCTTCCTTTACTTGTAACACACTCAACTATTGACAACAGCAACACAACACAACCCTTCCATTCCACTCCACTACCTTCACCATCACCTCAGCTATATACAGGCGGTGCAACACTAAACCATCGCTGGCTGCCTAGTTGACCAAAGTTGAATAGCAATAAAATAAACAACAAAGTGTAGACGCTTTAGAATAAAATTTTAATATCGCAACACACTCAATAAATCTTCAAACAACAGTGCAACTAGACGTTAACTTATGAACACTAAAATCCTTTTAATATTCATCGATTCACACACTACGCTGACACGATACATTTGATGACACCAGCAGTGTTGCAGAAGGAATTGTCGACTTCAATGGGGTGATTGATTGCAGGAGTTGTTGTAATGGCAACGTTTTGATGAATGAGTTTTAGCAACGTTTTGATGAATGAGTTTTAGCGACGTAATTGAAAAGTTTTTCAAGTCTATCTATGTTGTACTGCAACATTTTTATATGAACATCTCTGGGAGGTTCTATTGTCCGATAACTTAATGCTGCCTCTTCACTAGACACAAGTTTTGCCTGTAATTATATGTGTATGAAATTAGTATACTTATAGAAATTTTATGAATACTTATAATCAAAATAGATGCAATGTTCTATCAGTTCCCGTCGGCCAATACGAATTTTAAATATCAAGTTTCCAAAAAAATATTTTTGTATAACATTTTGTTTATCATAGATAATACGACACATAATTGCGTATTACACTATTTAATATCTGTAAGTACTAATTTGCGAAAATTATTGGCGAACACCATTTCGCTTACCGTAGCCACAACTCCATACTAATTTTCACAATTGCATCTATCTTGACCCGTTCACTTACCAATTCTACCTGCTTCTCCAAGTTGTCTTCAAGAGCTTTCCGGAACTGTAAGCCATCCCAGGCTTTCTGGAATAGCAAGCCATGCCAAGCTTTGCAGACAGTAAGTCGCTGGAGGCTTTCCGATTACCCCATGTGTTTGGGACAGTAAGTCGCTCGGAACTACGCCGTCCTAGAAAACGCAATTGACTGTTACATTTGTTGAAGCACATGAACATTCATTGCATACTTACATTTTGCACACTTGCCAGTATTCATTTTGCCTATTGGTGTGGGCATTTTATTTGTTAATTTATGTTTATGACGCTTTATTGTGCAAAGATTGAGAGACGTTTGAAAATGAACTATTTGTTGGCGCTTTGCCTTATTCAGTTTCTTCTTAATTGGTTCATTTTCTTGTTAATTTGTCCATTTTGTTCTTAATTTGTTCATTTTGTTGTTAGTTTGTTAGTTTATGACGCCTTATTGCGCAAAGATTGAGAGACGTTTGAAAATGAAGCATTTTTTGGCGCTTTTGCAAAGAAATGAGAGATAATAAAATAAGCAGCTGTTGGCACAACAACAAAGAGCAGTGACAAGAAGAAATGTCAGATAATACTTTTAGAATTACGTGAAGCACCCTGTGAATAAGTTATTTAAGGGTGGTACCTAAATTCATGCGTATGCGTACGATTTTATTCACGTCAAAAGGTAAATATATGTATTTCAATGAATGAATGAATAATACGGACGTTCAACAAAGCGTATAAAGTTGAGAAGGTGTGTATTTTATCACGCAACGCATTGAATTAGGTCAAACAATTTGTAAAATTCTAAAGGGCTAAGCAGAATGTTCGCGTTGAGCGTTTTTTGTTATCGCGTTAACGCACGCAAAAAGTTAACATCTATTTAACTTGAAAGCGCAGCGCACATTAACTTGAAGCGTTAGTGTTATCGTTTCCTTGTGGGTTTTGTATTTTCGATAACACATAAGCGACGAATGGCTCAACGCCAACATTCTGATTAGCCCTCCATAAATTCTTCATGTGCACAATGCGGGCCATTAAGTGAAGCACACTGTGAATGCCTTATTTGATGTGTACATCCTTATCAATGTATTTGTTTTATAATGTCAATTGTCTTCCTTTTTGTGTACACTCCTCACAGCTACTAGATTAATTTATATGCCCTTAAACCGCTGTTTTTCTTTAACAAATTGAAATTAGTAGAAGATTCCTGCAAGATATAGACTGTTCCGTTACTATAATGCTGTTTCTAAATCCGAATGATTTCCAATATCTCATTTTCATATTTACAATATATTTTTGTAAAATTGTAACAAATGTTTGATTTGAAACGATAATAAATGAATTATTTTGAAAAAGAAATTGTCATAAGTCACCTGAATTTGTTTCATTTTGAAATAGATTGTTAATTCGTTGACATATTTAGGAAACAATTAAAAAAATGAATACATATTACGGAAATACATTTTAGTGCGGAATTTAAATAAATTTAATACATGTAATTCTTTTTTGTTACAGCATTACATGTCTTTAGGTCTTCAGGATGAAATTAAAATCACAGATTTTTATTTATGTATGTTTTTATTTATTTATAACATTTATATTATTATTCTGCATATGTTTTTGCTATTACTGGCTTTGTTTAAGTCTCTTTCTATCAAAAGAAAAATCCATCAGATATTTTTAGCACTAACCTTAAAATTAAGTTCACTATATTAAATAGAATTAATTTAATAACAAATTGGAGACAAAAACTAATATCCGACGTATATTTTGTTACCCCCTTATTCACAACAAAAACTTACACATAGTCTACACAGCTTAGCGGTTTAGTGTAATGTATTCTAGTGAACTGTATCAAGCACAAAATTATTAGTAAGTTTTTGGTGAAACAACTCATTTGAAATAAATACATTTACGATAGAAACGTAACATATTGTACGTTGTAATGTGTATGACTCAGTTGAGTGAAAAAGTACAGTTGATGTTTTTGAAATTTTTACGAAATACGTATAAGATAATACTTGAGAAGACTTTTTATTGGACTTCCATTACTGCTTACAGTTTTTTAAATAATAATCTAATAGTGCATAATAGCGTTTAATCTAATGAAAGATACTGATATTTCACATGATACGTACAGTGTACAGACTGTGGTATAATTTTTGTTATGAAAAAGGTTGTTAATGCAAATGAATAATAGTTGTAATTTTACATGTATGAATCGATAAGAAAATGTATTCAATACTAAATAAATTAGTACATGCAAAGCATTCATCTTAGACAAACTTGATGTATTTTCAACATTTTCACAAATATATCGAATACGATTTGCACATTATTTTAGATTGTTTATGTTTATTTTAGTTGGTAGTATTTTCTTATCAAACAAAATAATATTTTTAAAGAGGAAAACAAAATAGAATTCAAAGGATTTTGTGTGTGTTTCCATGTTATATAAATAAGAAATTTTTTCTTGCCTCGTGTTCATCATAAAGTTGTTTTTCTATTTAAGTTCAAAGCGTAATAAGGAAGTGTGGTTACTGTATGAAATTTAGAACATGCGTGTACAATTTGAAATGTTAATATTACTGGCATCTTCATAGATTAATAAATAATTTTGTGTTCCTAATATTGCTGTACTACAATTTTCATTCAATGAGAAATTTATGTGATCCACTTTAGATCGTGATGTAAGAAAAATTGAAGATAGTACATGGTTAAACTTTTCGCGAAGGTCGTACTTCCAACCGGCTAAAACTGCACCTAGTTGTTTAGTCAATTTCATGAGGCATACATCCGATTAATATCATGCTGATATTTATCTTGAATATCTTTGCGTTTCAACTTAAAAGCAGCTGTAACTAGTCCCATGTCTGGTGACCAAACTTCCTTGCATAGTGTAATGGCAGCTGGAACTTCAAACTTTTGTAGTTTACCTAAATTAAAAGAAAATGAAATGTTTAGTACTGCAGTAGTTTAAATTGGCAATCACTCGCATACATTTACGTGCATGATCGGCAATTTCTTTAATAACTGCTTTTTCTATTTCCGAATTAGAACAGAGCTCTTCAAATGTTTTGCCTTGAAGTCCATGACGGAGGGACAACTCCTCCAAGTGCTTCTGATTCGGTACAACAAGAGCAACAGTAAACTGCTTGGTTGGATCACCATATACACATATATTTTCAACAAGAGGACATGTCTTGAGTTCCGATTCCACTTTTCCAAGGGAGACGTATTCACCAGCTTGCAACTTGACCAAGTCTTTTTTGCGATCTTATTTAGAAATGAAAAAAACTAAATAAAGCAACAAATTAACGAATTATTACGCTGATACCTACCAATAATTTTAAGTACGCCATCTGGATGCATTTCACCAATATCTCCGGTTTTAAACCAGCGTTTGCCATCCTCCTCAAAGAAATCGTCGGCTGTTTTGTTTGGTAATTTATAATAGCCCATAGAAACACATTCTCCACCAACAAGAACTTCACCCTAAGAAGGAAACGTTAATATTTTCGATAAACTACGAGTGATTACATACTTGGGGATATGGTTTATTTGTGACTCTATAGCCTCCTTCTTCCCAATTCACTAAACGTATATCACAAACTGTCAAAGGTGCGCCAACACGACCGTACTGCATATCACGATCTTTAGAATTGAAAAACAAAAGTAAACGTAATTTTAATGAAATAAATGAGTTTGAAATTGTTTTAAAGTTGTATTACAATCCATAACAGTCGCTCCCGATGTGGTTTCAGTTAAACCGTATCCTTGGATTAGATCGACACACAAACATGTTTTTATCTGCTCATGTGTGTCGGGTGAAAGTGGTGCTCCCCCGGACATCATAATACGAACACGTCCTCCCATTAGCTTGGCAACTTTCTTAAACACGAGTCTAAAATTTTTTTTTTTGAAAAATATTACTGATTTTTTTTTTTGAAAAATATTACTGATAAACAGTAATAGTTAAAACAAAAATCAATAAGTGTTACCTATCAATCAATGGCGTCTGGTATCCTTTTTGTGTCCACTTCACTTTGTATTGGTACAGAAACTGGAACAAAGCTTTTTTGAATGCAGATCCGGAATTCACCTTATCATTAATGCCTTTAGATATACGATCTAATATAAGCTGATAATAGGAAAACAATTAATATAACTTTTGTTGGTAACAAAAAAACTATTTACATACTGGTACAGTTGTCATACAAGTTGGTTTTAAGACGGTAGCGTCTCCTTTGGAGCCTCTCATAATCTTACTGCTAGTGTCTATTAATGTCAAAGGCGTGGAATATCCAATCGGCACGCCCGTCATTAAACATACACTTTCGACAACCAGCTCAAATACATGAGCTAGTGGAAGAAATCTACAAAAAAATACTAAAGTATGCTTTCAATATATTTCTAATAAGTGCTTACCCTATTAAGACGTCGTCGGGATAGATTGGAACGACATCGCAAAAACCTTTCATTGTTGCAATGCAGTTTTTATGTGACAATAGGACTCCCTTTGGTGTTCCTGTTGATCCAGAAGTATACATTATAATGGCGATATCGTCAGCTTTTGGTGGAACGCTCTCTGAAATAATAATAAAATAAAAAAAGTCTAGGCGTTATTTATAATAAAATTTCAATATCGCAACAAACTAAGCTGATTATTATCTTCATGCAACATTACAGTATTAACATACCAAATTTACTATCCTGGCCTAGACGTGTAACATGTCAGTCTAAGTAAAGACCCATGAGCTCTGCAATGTACTAGTAAAATATAAGCTAGCTTTATACATATTTCTCTATAGGGATATTGCACGACAGACAAGAGCATTTTTTAGCAATAAGATTGAAGCATATGGCAAAGGGTCTCTTATTATTGTAAAGCAACAGCATTTCAATTCAAGGATAAACTCCCAGAACCTAGTCAAAACTTGAAGCAACGCAACTATGTGTAGAATACGCCTGTGATTGATATGTCAAGCTCCAATTCAAGTCTTATTTGTCATAAAAAAACCTCAATGAAGTCAATAATATATAAAAGAATCTTGCTCAATACATATTGGTCTACAGGGATATTGGATTAGTCAAAATAAGTTTGTAGCAAAACGATTCACGTATGTCGCACAGAAACAGAACATATCTAACTTTTTCACATATCGCAAAATATTTGTCAGTACATCAAACCCAAATTTATAAAATGAATCAAATTTTATAAGACAAATACTCTCATATCGCATATGTCGCTCAGTATATCTGATCACGGCACTTCGATAGAAAATGTTAATGACGTCAATGCAATAACCAGAAGACTACGCACAGTTATCCATATAAAGGTATATATGAAAAGATATGCATACATCGCGGCTACAAGAGCAATGCGGACGTTTCATATCCAGCTATTGACTTGAGTTGCAAATCCCGAGAGTTAATACATACCAATCAGATCAAGGTTCCATGAGGTCTGTTATGTATAGGGATGTAAGTTTACAGGCAAGTGCATTTTCTAGCAATGTGATTAAAACATGTTTTTCAGCGCCTCGGATTGTTGTAAGCCGGTGGAACAAATCAATATTTATTGGTAACGAAAACCCTCAATACAATAACTAAGGTCGCAGTGGTGGAAACGAAAAGCGGATATATTTGAATATGCCGTATCTAGCTTAACTGTACTAATACATACACCTAGATTCCCTGTATACTTTTAATAATCTGGAGGTATTTATTAAATTTCTCATCATGTCATGATTGGTCAGCTTCAACCACTACGATTAAAACATGCTTTTCAGCGTCTCAGATTGCTGTAAGCCAGTAGAACAAGATAAGATTTATTGATCAGGAAAAGTCTCAATACAATAACTAATGTCGCAGTGGTGGAAACGAAAAGTAGATATATATGTACATAATTGAATGTGCCTTATCTAGCTTCCCTGTAAAAATAAATGCATCTGACTTCCTTGTACAAGTTTAATAATCTGGAGGTACTTATTGAACTTCTCAGCACGTCATGATGGGTTAGCTCCAATCACACGTAGGGGTACTTATAGCACCATATTTTGTTCCAAACAACAAAGCTTGATTACATCCTAATAACACATTCGAGGATGAATAGATAAGAAACCTGCAAAGGATATGTTACACTTAAGTCCAGTCGGAAGCAGCAAGTTTGATGTTTTTCTTCAATTGGATGCAGTTTTGTTTAGCCAGAAAGAGTGAAAAGAACATGAAATGGGTACTCATGTTGTATATCAATATTTCAAGATTTATCGGAGAAATTAGTGACATTTGGCCTATAGGAAACTACGCATAGTATGGTCATTCATATGTAAACTTGTATGTCATACAACTAATTTGAAAATTGTTTATACAAATATTGGGATTAGGAATATTTGAAATCTTTCCATTTTAGGTATGTAGTGTCTTTAGCAATATTACTGATAGCAATTATTATCGAATTTTAAGTTAACCTTGAAAGTTTACGTCTGGTGGTAACCAAGAATAGAAAATATTGGGTTTAGAGTTTCTTGAAATCATTGCATTTTTGGTATGTAGTGTCGTTAGGAATATTTTCATCTCAAATGTTAACTATCAAACGACTAGGTGGTGGGCTCTTTTCAGTTCCTTTTTCCAAAAAATAATTAAAGATAATTTCAATCTGTGTTACAGCAGTTAAGCACATTCTACAAACATAACATTTTACTGTATCTCGACGAAGAGGCCTTTTCAGTCGCCTTATGCAAAAAATAATGAAAGCTCATTTCAATCTGGGTTACAGCATGTTAGCTTATTCTACAAACGTAACATTTTACTGTAAGTCTCAGAATAAACCAAAGCTCGAAAATTAGTCTATACGTCAAAAATCTTATATATATTATATATATGAAAAGTTATTTTAAGATCGCAATTATTTAGAGTTTGTAAAATTTTTTCTACAAGATGTCTTTTAGATGGATGGTATGAAGGACAAAAATATTCTGTATCAAACTTGTGTGTAAATCATTAGAGAAGAGCAATTGATACGTATAATACAATACTGAATATGTAGACGATAATGACATATTCTACATCAAATTTCACTATATATCTCCAAACAAACTATATATTTATATTTAATAGTTTTCAATAAATTTACATATGGACAACAAATCATTTAATAAATTAATTGATAATACCACGCATTGCCGAAATGAGCCAAAATCTGCAATAATACTGCGTCTAAGGAATATTGCCCCGAGAGAGTTTGTCAGACTCCTAATGGGCGCGTCTACAGGCGGTGAATAGGGGGAAGATCGATGATCATACTATCTTATTACAATAACTGGAGGTAATATGATAGTATGATCACCTTTAGGGCTTTGTCTCCGCAGTCCAAAACTGTATATGGCGGTGACGCCTAAAACAAAAAATATGGACCTTACAGAAACGAATAACATTACTGTGCAGAGCCTAAATAACTAAGTACCGCTTCTACATTATTACAAAAAGAGTCGGTCTATTTATCCCCATATTTAGCTTTAACGCATGGGTGAAATGCGAATAAATGGATAAACTGCATTTATCACCATGCTTAACAGTACTCCTTGACTCATTGAAAAAATGGATAAACTGTATTTATCACCATGCCTAACAGTACTCCTTGACGCATGGGTGAAATGCAGAATAAATGGATATACTGCATTTATCACCATGCTTAACAGTACTCCTTGACTCATTGAAAAAAATGCAGGATAAATGGATAAACTGTATTTATCACCATGCTTAACAGTACTCCTTGACGCATTGATAAAATGCAGGATAATTGGATAAACTGTAGCCTACAGGACATAACCCGCAGGGACAAAATAGGACAAGGAACGCCTTAGGGAGTCAATATCATACGCGTCTATAGTCTGGTGGACAGCGATGGTGAAAAATTGTGAATCCATTACAAAAAGTCCAGAGAACGTGCTGCCTAGGTATATGTGAGGAAATGCGGACAACACTAACTGGGACTTTGGAGCCAATATTGTATACACAACCAATTGATATACAAATCAGATCCTTCACTGTAGTTTTAATGTGAAACTATGATAGTGATAGGATAGCGGAACACTAGCACAAATGCCCTCGGCCAACAGTTGTTACACATATTACTCCCGACTAGAAGGCAAATCGGGACTAAGACTTTTTATTGAAAAATCGGGAACCGAAAGTTCACTTCGTCTGCAAAATCACTTACTGAAGTCCTACATTCTACCCACTATAGACGGAATTTGCCAAACATTTTAGCGCAACACTGCTAGAAATTAGGTTATGGGCGAAGGAAAAAGAAGGGCGCTGATAGGCCTTTCATTGGCTTAAGTGTAAATCATATCAACCTAATTTCAACATGTAATTCAAGAAGAGTTCTAACATAGAGAAGAAAATAGTACAGTTTCAAGTGCCACCAAGAAGAGGTAGCCTGGCAATTGTTGAAGATACACCAGATGAAAGAAACACATTTAACGCTGCATATAATTTTTTCAGTTCACTGCTAAGAAAAGAACTTTTTGGTCATTACTAATTGCTATAAATCATAAAGCCCTGTGCAGTAGAATATGGAACTTCCCGCATATATCCAACACGCCATTAAGGCAAAACATACAAAAGTCTGGAAAACGAGCGCTGCGGAAAAATAAACTTTGATTCAATAAAGGAACTTTTTGGCATTACAAAAGGATGAGTACTTCCACTATCTGCAAATTGAGAGCAAAGGTCACGATTTTTATTCCAACAGCAAACCATCCTGTGCCTTCGGATGAAAATTACTGTGAAGCTATGCCCATTATATGTGGGCACTTCCGCGGTCACTTACACGACTTTCGGAGGTAAAATACTTCTTTAAATGGGAACATAAATCAACACAAAAAAATGTTTTTCAGTTCATCCCTAATAGTTCTTTTGTGGCATTTTAAGAATACTATCAGTAGTAAAAAATTGAGTAAAAAAATTCACTCACACGACATCAAATATACATGGCTTTAAAAATCTTTGATAATATTGGGATAACTCTGCGAATTATGTGCAAACTTTAGACAGTTTTGACATAAATAAGAAATATCAAGCATTAGTATTGCAACAATGATTCTTCAAAATTGGGTATGTCCTTTTTGCAAACGATTTTTCTGGGTAAAAATAATGGCAAAATTTGTCTTTCTTTGTACTTTTGGCTGTAACTTCACTTATTTAAGTGCAATTAAATAAATACGTTCTACGGCTTTGTTTGACCTTTTACCGTAAATGTCCATATGTTCACTTCGGAAAGAAAAGTTGATAGAACATCAAAGAGGTATAGGTCAACTGCGCTGATACATATTCTATTGATGGATAATGACGGATATACTACAATAGTATATAACTATGCTTTTTCAGGGAATTCATAACTTAATTGCAGAAATATCGAGTGTTGACAAACATGATTTGGTTGGCCCTACTGAGTATATAACTCTGCTTTTTCAGGGAAATCATATTTAATTTCATAAGAAATATCGAGTGTTGCAAACATGATTTGAAATAGATAACATGAAATTGTACTAAAAATTATTTTTAGCTGAACCAATTAAATTTTAGGTTGAAACATGATGAACATGAAAAAAGCAGGTCAATCCAGCTAGGCTGGCTACCAAAATTCAAAGACTGGCAAATATGCGTAATATGTTCCTATTTAGAAACATTGGTAAGATAGACAATCTTAATGAAGTTACGTAATTTTTGTGTCCTTTTAAATGACGGTGACGCCAAATGAGTTGACATACAAAAGGTACAGAATAATGTTTACTGGAATTTAAGTATATTATTTTATACCCATTTACTAAATATTTTGGGTAAAAGTACACTACCAATAACATTTTGTACTATATGTTATAATAAACGAGTACTCCGACAATCCTTTGTATTTCACCACCATAAGAAAACAACAATTATTGAGAATTGTTCATCTCTTTTTGTACTGGAAAATAAACAATATTTTTTAAGAACCGAGGATCCTGAAGAATAGCCGCCAATTTGATTGGAAAGAGTGGCAGGCAATTCAAAAATCGCTATAAATTGGGTATCGAGGCAGTTCCAAAACGTATACCTACATCAAAATTACAGCATATTGCCCACTGCGAACATAAAGAAATATGTAATTGAAGTGTTTTTTCGATTATTTCATACTACAACCTTTTTAATCTTAAGACTCTAAACTCCTTTTCACAAATAAATAAAAATTTCATTATTATAAGGGTAAAGGGGAGGGAGATGGGACTACTCAAAAGACATTTTAAAACAAAAGCCAATTATATAGGAATGTATTATAATATATTTGTAACAATTAATTCATATATTTTAATAAATTTTTCGATATTCGCACGTATTTCTACAACAGAAAAAAACTTTCTTTTTTTTTGCATTTAAAGGCAAAACTAGAATAGTTGTCATTTATAATAGGTTAATAATCCATAATAAACCAATACCATGTATTTCTTTTTTTTAGTGTATTTACTTTTACCAATTGCGGGATAATATATATTTTTGCCGCAATTTTGATACCTATTCCAATCTCTGGAATTCCTGCAATACAGTATTGAATTGTTAAACATGACTAACATATTTCGGACTATTAGCTTCTCACTCTTCGATGTAAATTTGTTTCCAAAATCATTAAGTTCCACCTCTTCTTTGAGTATCTTTTTTCAATTCCAATTTAATTTTCAACTAACTCTAGGAAACTTACTTCGTCATCATCGAGTCCCCGGATAAAATTTTCTATAAATGTAATGTAATGTAGTTGCCAATAAATATGGAAATATATTTCTATTAAACATTGTCCGGGTGTAAACCCCTTGAAGACACTAGGTCAATATAACGGTATAGTCTGCCTCAACTAGCTCATTAGAAAAATTAACAACCATAAACACAGAATATGTAATATAAAAGCCTTACTACATGTAGTACACTTGGCATATCTGGGTTAAATGGAAATTAGTTAATTCCAACCTCTTCAAAGCATAGCCCTCCCCCATTTTCTTTGATTTGGAATTTGTCAATTTATATTCTAGCAAAAAAAATATATATATATAGTTTGTTGGCTTACATGTTCAGAACTTATTTCACTTTTTCTGAGGTCGAATCCGATTTTAATGCGTAAAATACCTTCTAGTATACAAAATGTTAACGTTTTGACATTGCATATCAATCGATTATTTTTTTAGTTGTTAACAATTCACTTGTTCTAATAGTAGCCATTATCCCTCTTCACAACGCAATCATATTTTGTTATTTATATATAATATTGGAATAGTTTACCATCCCTCCAACTGCTCCTGGGGTATATTTTGTATAGTAATATTAATTTTTAGTAGTCCAAAATCGCCCTAAATACATTTAAATTACGAGTTTTAATTTTTGTTACTTTTGTTACGATTTATTGCATTTTTGGTCAATATTTAAAATTATTACTGACAACTTTGAAAATGAATATCATTCATCAGATTGAAAATGTTTCTTTGTCAAATCATTAAACGTTCAACATTTTACTCATGTTAATATAAATGCAGTTCCTCATGATATACATAAATGTTTTACTTTCGTAGTGAAAAATTACCGAGTTTTTCGAATTATAGATAACATAAAGAACATTTATAAAAAACATGATTAATATTCGTCAATGTATTACTTCAAATATTATTATATATTATTTTTTGTGATAAATTACATTTAAATTATATTAACCCATACATAAATAGATTTAAATTATTTTATAACTTCCACGAAAAGCGGCATAACCATTGAAAAAATGGGACTTTGGTCATAGAAATTGATGAACACCCGTCGTTTTTATTTAAAACATCGTCTTTGGGTGAAGCTCTACATAAAATATATGTCAAATTAAATATAATCGCCAGTACAATAGTCTTATATTTGTTATTTGAGCTTCAAAATGTCAACATTATTTAATGGTAGATGTAGTTTTCGTATATTAGATTTCGAAAAAAGATACATACTACTAGATAACATATGTTTTCATTTAGTACACTTTAACTTTTCCATTGACATTTAATACACTTCATTTTTTACATTCACCTGAAAACAAAAAACCGAGAGAAAAATTAAAATTCCTGTTTTACCACAACCTGTTTTTACCCATTTCCTTAAACGAAAGTAGACACAGGCTACACACACACTAACTTTTAAGGGTCTTTTCTCTCTTAACATTTTAAGGAAGCTCAGGGATATACAACAAATCTACATTATGCTATGAATTTCATAATACCAATATCCTATTGTAATTTCAACAAAAGAAAAGACTTTTATAGATAAAACTTACTTATTAAAAATCGTTGTATCACTAACGTTGCGTCGATGTCCATATAATCCAATACTTTGCTAGGAGCCTTTTGAATGAAAGAAACTACAGTTTCATTATGCTGTGCTTTCGGCGACGATGTCCATATAATCCAATACTTTGCTGGGAGCCTTTTGAATGAAAAAACTACAGTTTCATTATGCTGTGCTTTCGGCGAAGGTGACTCGATAAATGGATCTGGAAAGCCAGTTGCATAAACGCTTGTTCAACGCTTCCGAATCAAATCTTGAACGTATAATAATAGTAAAAAGGCTGCAATATTAAAAAAAGAAAAAAAAGAAAATTAGCTGTATACAAACATACTTTGTAATGTGTAAGATAAACCAAAAATGCAAGTTAACATCGAATTTCATGATGTTACCAATTAAATTTGAACATGTGACTAAAACAATACAAATACCTAAACATGTCAGCTACCACTATGTTATGGCTACAGGAAATCAGTATGTCTAATAACTATCATAATTTATATTGGGGCAAAGTTATATGGAAGTCTTACCATCACGAAAAGAAGTGTCCTTATAAATATATTAGGGAAAATTTTTATTAAATCCAACTCCTACAAGACGGCAATTCGGGTTGAAATAGCAGTATCAATTTTGCTATTTTATGGTAATTCACTACGTAGGGAATATGTCAAAACAATACAAAGTTGACCGGCTCATTTTATAATTCAAACTTGACCAGCTCATTTTATAGGAACTTAAATGATTTATTAGTTTCGAAGGCGATGGTAAATATTGCCTTAAGAATTGGGAAAAAATTGGGCAATAAATTCCGCTATCTGCATTTCTTGCTCTTGGTGTCTAAATTATATGTACATTTCCGGGAAAATGTCGACCAAATCCGTTATGTTTTGTTTCTCTAATTTGACTTATGAAAGTGAAGTTAAAAAAAATACAAAGAAAGAAAAAAATTTGCCATTATTTCAGTTTGTTCTTAGCATAAATTATAATGTAATTAATATAACTGTCGTCCTTCAAAAAGGGGACAGCCAAATATTTAAGTATCAGAGGACAATTCCTGACAAATCTGTACTGAGATGTAGAGCTCTAAAACTAAGTTCCGAGCGTGCCCTAGTCTATCCTAATGGTAAATTGCACGACATTTAATCACACCGCTTATAACTCAAGATAGGCTGTACAGATTTGGGATGGGATAAAAAATCGTGGAAATTATGTAAACAAAAATTAAGAGGTCTATTTACATTTCCACTCATTTTAAATCTAGATTTTATTTTTGCATCGCGCCTTTGGCCTTTTTGGATATATTTTAGGCATAACATTTTTATTTCTTTATGCTCACATTTGTCAATCAATTGGATTTACGTTATATTGAAACTATTATTTGTGCATATAAAGCGCGGTTCTATGCTCACATCTAAATTAGTGTGTATGCGTACGATTTTATTCACCTCAAATGTTAAATACACGTACTTCAATGAACGTTACCCAAATACGCCGTGTGTATCAAAATATAAAGTCGAAAATTTTAATTTTTGGATTTTATGTTTTTTAAATAGAATTCCAGTTATAAAAAAATTGTGTTTCTATAAAAGTTAATAATTTTTAATAGAATAAAAAAATGTTTTCATGCATTTTCAATTGACACACATGTAAATAAGGTGCCTCCGTATTGTGTTAATATGGACTTAAACAAACCCTATAAAGGTGAGAAGGTGGATATTTAAGACGAAACGCAATGTATTAGGCTCGAGTCTTAACCCTAGATAGCTTTCGAATCCATTGTAAAAACGCGAATTATGCACCAAAAATTTCCTAAAATTTACACCTGACAATTCTCTTAACAAAATAAAAAAATCAAATATATTTTACATGCGTCGGTAATTCATTTCATACATGCTTTTACAAAATAAAATTTTAAAATATTGATATATTTTTTATTTAAGGTTGATATTTAAGACGGAACGAAATGTATAAGGCTCGAGCCTTAACCCTAGATTTAAGGATGTTAACTATATATACCTACTTTTACGGAAGAAAATTTAATAACATGTTTCACTAAGACGATCGAAAGATTTTCTATTGCTTCCATTAAAAAATAATAATAATAAATTTGGTTTGCTCAAACCCATATCTGGACGCTAATGTATTCGAACGAATGTTTAATCGAAAAAACACGTAAAGGACTGTCATTATACGCACGGAAATGCTAAAACCACTTTCTTCATAGCTTTAGAATCCATTGTAAAAACGCGAATTATGCACCAACATTTTCCTAAAATTTAAACCTGACAATTCTCTTAACAAAATAAAAAAATCAAATATATTTTACATGCGTCGGTAATTCATTTCATACATGCTTTTACAAAATAAAATTTAAAAATATTGATATATATATTTATTTAACTATTTTTTACCAAATTTAAAAGGAAGTTAATACAGACATATTCTTCAAAGATTCGAAGGTAAAATTTAACATATTTTTTCTTCATGACCGATTAGAGGACCATGTCACCGAAAGTATCTTGTATTGCTGATGACAAAATCAAAAATTCAAAATTGCTTGAATGAATTGAGCATATTATTGACAGAAACAATAACAATTTCTTTCTGAAGTTTCGGATACATCAGACGCGTTTTCTTATGTAAAACGGAATATATAACAATTTGTGAAATATACTAATTGTATTGTTTTATTCATAGTATGATTCAGAAGAATCCCAATTGGTCCAAATGGAAATTTAATTTTTTGTTTCTTTACAGAAGTTGTTTAAATGGAGAAAGGCATCGCTCCAACTTCTCAGGGATTTTAGATTATTACATGATACTAATTTAATAAAATGCATATTTTTTATGAAAGTCAACCATTGATAACCCAAATTTGTCAATTACTGTACAATAAATACGCAAATGTGACTTAAACATTTTATGCAGATTATTTCAAACCCGGTCTCTGTTCATTTCCGATGCTAAATTATGTAAGTAATATTTTTGCATGAGTCGCTGCAGGCACGCCGTTAATTTTCTATAGTAATATCAACGAATGATACAACATGAACGGAGATCGAGCTTTAGATATTCATTCATATTACAATATAATGTTACTTCAAACGATATTGCAAAACAACAAAAAAAGTACGGACAGTTTAAGTATTCTATTGTATGGTTAACGGTAATCTATCAACATAATTATTGTCACTTGAATGGTGCTCAACAAAAGTGGTTATACTTTTTTTAATTTTTTATATGGCGGCCCCATTGTAAATTATTAATAAGGAAGTTACCACGCCAATATTGTTTAAATGTGTGGCTAAAAACTTCGAAGTAGCGATCGAGATCGTTATGAATGGAATGTAAGAAATTTTCATCGGTACCGAAAATATTTTCAATAATTTATGTTTCTTACCCACTAGAGAATATAAATACTACTAAATTAATGAACAAATGGTCAGAAAAAAAATTGCAAAGGCAACACAACGTTTGTGATTTCAACAATTTATTATATAAAGCAAGCGTTTCTTTAGAGTATTATGGAATTGGTACCGGTGTTGCTATCTCTTAGTTTATGAAAAAATCAAATGTACCACATTGCCCAAACTAACTCTACTATAAAATAAAAACTTACGGAAACATTAAGCGAGATGTCCTTCAGAGAGCTGTATACTTAATTATATATACAGTAGTGGACATTCGTTTGAGTGCATATGATGTTTTTAAGATTTTACTATGAAAACACATTATTACTATATATTTTTTTAAACAAAATGGTGAATTTATTTAAGGTGTCGAATATAAAATACAAACCAAAAACATTTTTCATACACTTTTTGAAATAATTAAAAATAAGGTATATTTTGCCAGGAAATTCGTTTGAGCGCAGCTCATTTTGAAAGAAAAAATGACGTTAAAAACAAACTTCACAATATTGTTATTATTAAATTAATATTTAGCATGCCCACCGCTATCATAAGTTTTCAATAGGATTACAGTCTTGAGTACAACCTGTCCGTGGTAAATTTTTTATATTTTAGTCAGAAAACCATTTTTTTGTTTGCTTCGAGGCACGGATGGAAGCGTTGTTCTGGTGAAAAATTATATCCTTGCCCTCTTTTTAATCAAAATGTGTTATTAAAACGCCGTCTCATAATTCAATATACATTTCAGAATCCATTTTGGTTGACACATCACAAACTGGAAGCTTACATCCGTACGAGTATGCACCTCATACCATATGACCTCCAGTAATTCGGCTTCGATCTTACCACATGTTTTTAACATTTATCGTATATGTTACAACTATAATAGTTAGATCCATACAAAAACAACTTACTCTCGTCAGAAAATATGATAATTTACAATTTATTTGTCCAAGCCAAATTTATTTATCAAATTCCACTTTTTTTACTTGTAAGCGTTCGTTAAACATAGCTTGGGCATTAGTTTAGTCCATCTTATCTTAGGACTTTAAATACTGAGAAATGGTACGTATTGTAACAGATATCTGAAAAATGTACTTAATTTGGCTGCTGGAATATTGATTTTAGCTGGGTTCTTCCGAATTCGTATTATCTCTTAAAGTAAACATGGAATTGTCCTTTGTTGATGGCTTTACACCATATTTTTTTACATATTTAGATGCTATATCTAATCCCACACTATGAACGATTTATTTTTTCCAATTTTTGTATTAGTTCTCATAGAATTGACGATATCTATCTCCGTACCATATCATGGCTTAACCGAACCCGTTTATGGAAAAAAATTGAGTAAGATATAATTTACTCTTTTTAATTTTTCTTTTTCAATCACTCCCTTACTTACTGATTACAAATTTTTTTAATTCTTTCTCAAGTCTAATTGTGTTTTTACAACATTTTTTATTTTAGAATGAGCTGCGCTTAAACGATTTTTTGGCAAAATATGCCTAATTTTTAGTTATTTCAAAAAGTGTATGAAAAATGTTTTTGGTTTGTATTTGATATTCGATACCTTAAATAAATACACCATTTTATTTAAAAGATTGTATAATAATAATGTGTTTTCCTAGTAAAATCTCAAAAACATCATATGCGCTCAAACGAATGTCTACTACTGTAGTATATTATGACTGAAGTCATTGAATTGGAAATGATCCTCTGAAAACGGAGGTAGGTAATAGGAAGATTTCATTTGGTTCGGAACGTAAAATACCGAATGAATGTGCAGTACTCATATCAATCAAATGAAATATATACAAGCAACATGTTGTTTAGAAATTTGATCGCACATTTTGTACATTTATTTTTTGCCTTTGGATGAATATTATTGTAGAGCTGTGTATATAAAATATATCACTCATTTGCTACAAGGCCGGCATAAATCAAAAATAGTTATTTTTGACTTAATTATACAGAATTGATTGCTATATCAGACTTCATGTTATGTAAAAAATTCAGATCAATATCACTTACACACTCTGATTTAGAAGATGTAGTTATTTTTGACTTAATTATACAGAATTGATTGCTATATCAGACTTCATGTTATGTAAAAAATTCAGATCAATATCACTTACACACCCTGTTTTAGAAGATGTAGAATTCCTCTGTTCCTTGTAAGGTGTAAATCGTTTGACAACTTAAAACGAATTGTTCGTAAAACATTTTTTGTTATTGCAAAATAATCAGGCGTAATTACAGTTCCCTTAGATTAGCTTCTGGGGAAAATATCCCTAACAAAAAACTGACCCCCACTAATAAATAGTTGCTTTATAAAAACACCAAACAGGGATTACGCGCGACTATTTTGCAATAACAAAATACAAATGGTATCCCAATTAGCCAGCCAACAAAATTTTGATATATGCCGGTCTTGCCTCAAATAAGCGATATGTCAAATTGCTCTCAAAGTCAATCGTTTTGAAACACATCTACAGCTCACTTTTGTACCGGATGAAATAATGAATAAAGTCTGATCACAGAGAAGAGGCATATCGTGGAGTCTTTCACAACAACTCGAAGACATAGATTATTCGGATATTTGTCTTCTTTTTAACAAGATATCCAACATACAATCAAAATTAGAATATCTAGATATGGGCAATATTGCCAATTTTTTTAACATAGCTGAAGCGGAGGTTCACTCTTTATAACTCGGGATTTACTTAAGTATATGCAAAAATGTGAGTAGTTTTGGGTTAATTGATCTGGGTTAATTGATATTGACCTCCAAACTTTATTTTGGTGGAAGCTGTGACTACTTTAATGTATAAAAATGTGTAAAAACAGGTTGAGGCGAAACAGTTTTTTTATGTTCTCGATCGATTTGTGATAAAGCCATGGGGACTACGCCCCTTATGTATCATTTTTCAAAATTTTAAATGCATCTACCTTTAAATGATGCTGATATTTTGAAGCTCGATTTTGAGTGTTTTTTGAATTTTACTTCTAGTTTTAATGCGCAAACAGAAATTTCTAAGAATCTATTATTAGATTATTGTAGTCGCGAATATGAGTAATTTGATATAAATTTTTTGTATGTATTATGCACAGCTTCACAGTAATTCTCATCCGAAGGTGGAAATTTTAATTTTATTTATTTATTATTTCATTATGTAACAATAAAGCCTAATAAGGCGATCAAATTTCTAAGAAACCTATTTTTCGGGCCAAATTTTTAGGCCTGTCAATTGAATGATATGGGTACCCGCGATCAGTAAGGTTTTTTTACGATTCGGATGATATAAAATCTTCTTCGTGAAAATCCATCTACTAGAACGGGCCAGTTCTAGTAGATGGTTGAGGCGAAACAGTTTTTTTATGTTCTCGATCGATTTGTGATAAAGCCACTCATTTCACGGTCTTCGTATCAAAGTAAAACTAGAAGCCAACAAAATGGGGACTACGCCCCTTATGTATCATTTTTCAAAATTTTAAATGCATCTACCTTTAAATGATGCTGATATTTTGAAGCTCGATTTTGAGTGTTTTTTGAATTTTACTTCTAGTTTTAATGTGCAAACATAAATTTCTAAAAATCTATTATAATATTATTTATTTATTTATTTATTAAATTCATTCCTTAATACTAAAGCCTCCAAGGCCAATAAATAGTATTAATATAACACATCATTCTAAGTAGAAAACTTACATCTAAATACAAAATACTTAAAAATATATTCAATTATAATTGGCTCCCCAGCCATAACCACTAAAACAAAATGGCGTAAATGAAAGCCATAATAAGCAACATCCAGCAAATTACAGTCATTAATACGAATAAAATAGGTGTAAATGAAGTATAAATTAAATTGAAAAAAATAAAATAGAATATGCAAAGGAATTGTCTGTAAATGAAAGTGCATGTAAACAAAAAACATACAGTTCATAAAAAGCAAACAAGATATCATAAATAGGTTAGAATAGCTGACAGAATATTAAATGCGATTATCAGGACCACGTAAATATTGCAATAGCTTCAAACGAAAAGCATTATTGGATTGAGAAAATATTCTCAGTTCAATGGGCAAATAATTCCACAATCGAGCAACACGTACAACATAGGATTTTTCAAAAGCGGAATTGTATATCCTAGGTATAAATACTTGAGGATTTCTCGTTGAGACGGAGAATCTGAACATGTTTCTTAACAAAACAGGTACACCATTCTTAATTATATTGTAAAAATTACGCAGAACTCTGGCAGAAACAAAACTTTTAAAATTTAACCCCAGAAAATCTACAACATAACCAGATATATGAACTCGAGATTTAATATTATAAATAAAACGAGTAATAGAATTAACAACTCGTTTTAATCTTAAGAATGTATGATCAGTTGTACCTGAAATAACCTCCAATCCATAAATGATTTGGGGCATCAAGAGGGCATGAGCAACTCGTCTTTTGACCCACGATGGAAGAAACAGATTTGTAGAATATAACCTACGAATAGTGGAAAACACCTTCCTCTGAACAAAGTCAACATGATTCTCAAAATGTAGCTTATCGTCGACTATTAGTCCCAACATTCGGTGACTGCTTACAAAGTTAACTTGGTTGTAACCAAGATAGATGTTAAGGTCCATTTCATGACAACCAAACATTAAAGCTCTTGTTTTTAATGGATTAAAAGTCAAACTGTTTTCTAATGACCATTGTTCAAACCGTGAAAGACAGTGATTAATTTGACATTCAAAAGATGTTGCATTCCTTTCATTATCACAGAAAATTAGAAAAACGTCATCAGCAAATAATAGTGGTGTACAATTGACATCGCCAAAACACTGCGTCAGACTATTAACATACAAAATGAACAGTAAAGGACCCAAAACTGATCCCTGAGCTACGCCACAAGTGAGCAAAATCATACCAGAGGATTTTCCATTACAAACAACAAATTGGGATCTACCAGATAAATAAGATAAAATTAGTTTACATGCAGTTATTGAAAAATTGAACTCATATATCAGCTTCCTGATTAACGTAGAATGGGAAATCGAATCGAATGCCTTTGTCAAATCCAACGACACCACTACTGTATTTTTGGAAAGATTCATATTTTTCCTTATCATATCAGTCAGGCAAAGTAACAGACTTGTAGTATTATGGTTCTTGCGAAAAGCAAATTGGCCGTTGTAAATGTACCTGTTAACATGCATAAGTATCTGGTCCCTCATAATATGTTCACACACTTTCGACAGCACAGGGAGAATTGATATGGGCCTAAGACTATCAGGACTATCAACAACATTACCCTTCGGGATTGGAACAACACGAGCTATTTTCCACGATTGGGGAAAGGTGGACGACATTAAAATTGAATTTATTAAATCTAACACATAATCTGAAATATATGGGAAAATTAACTTCAAGAAATCAACAGGTATTCCATCCACGCCTATTGATTTAGACTTTATTCTATTTAGAGCTAAAATAACTTCGTCAATATAAACATTACTGAAGGAAAATCCATTTGCTGCATCAGCAAAAGAATTAAAATCGAAATCATCAACAGATGAATTTCTAGCAGCAAACGAGGAATTCAGTGCATCAACATCAAAATTAGAAATTAAGTCGTCAGTACCCATACATCCAGCACCCCTTAAAAAACGCCACAGAGCAGTTGAACCCATCACATTGAATTTTTTGGAGTAGAATTTTCTGCGTTCACGTCGAATGATGGATTTGGCTTTATTTCGATATTTGCAAAACACTCTCCAATTATCAGTAGTCTTATTGCGCTGGTAAGCTTTGAATGCTAAATCACGAAGTGATTGAGCAAATACAATGTGATTCACATTCATCCAATTTTCAGCAGAACATATCTTTTTACGTTTTAATGGCACAAATTCAAAAAGACTAATAATTAGAGACGATACAGCTGAACACTTCAGATCAATGTCAGCAACATTCAATGTATTAATATCATAGGTCGATAGATAATAATAAAAACCATCCCAGTCAATATTCATATAATCACGATACTCGACAACATCACAAAAAAAGTTAACACTGATATTGAAAGATGCAAATATAAGAGAATGGTCAGATATAGAGGGGCATATAACCTGATCAGACAAATTAACCATCGAATAATCGCTAATCAACATAAAATCAATCAATGAAGACGAAGAATGAGACACACTAAAATGAGTAGGTTTAGAATTATGTAAAATTGACAAATTCAAACGAAAACAAGTGGAACGAACAGACATAGCTTTCACTGAGTCAAACATGTTACAGTTGAAATCTCCTACAATCACTATGCTTGAGTATCCTAACAGCAGATCGGTATGGATATCTTCAAACATAGCAAAATCTGCAGGAGGAGGCAAATAAACCACTCCAAACAAGACTTTGACATCACCAGACATGAGCTCAATAAAAAGCGACTCACATTTACCTAATACGGACGACTTATGAACAATATTATATTTAATTCCACTCGAAATATATATGCCAACACCACCACCTCTACCATTTTGGCGATCATTCCTCACAAATTTATACCCAGGCACACTAATTGCACGACTAGAGATATCCGGTTTCAACCATGTTTCTGAGATTCCAATAATGCTTAAGCGAGATCCTGACAAAATTGACTTAAGCTCTGTAAACTTATCAGTATTCATAGACGGCCTTATACTACGACAATTTATATGAGCAATATTAAGCTTATTATTACATGACTCCAAAACTGACCTAATATACCCATTGTTGCTTATTACTGGCCCAAAATTTGCCCTAAAAGGCATCAAAAGCAAATGATGTAGTTATAGTGGGGAACCATTTATAAAAGAAAAAAAATTGTTTATTATCTATCATAATACAATTAAAAAAAAATAAATAATATTCACAACTCTAACGCAGCTGATCAAATACTGCAAATGAGATCGATTTTCAAATAATTAAAAAAAAGTAAACGAAGTGTTGAAATTAATAAAAAAGGAATAAAAAGAGAAAAAACTTAATTACTACTTCCTTCTACATCAAGAAGCAGCGCATCACATTGGCCAGTATTGTACGTATCTTCTCTGCCATCAGTAAACATAAGCCAAGCCTTAAGTCGGTCAGAATTAAGAATTTTAAATTTTTTAATCACCTTCAGGCGTTGAAGTTTCTTGCAAACATAATTTAGATGTGCTGCTGCAGGAGAAAAGTGATCGTTCAGGTATACCCTGTTATTTAAATCGCCACCTTGACCGACCAATATGTCAGAAATGCGTAAATTGCGAGTCTTAAAATATTCTCTCATCAGGGTGTCTCGCTTTGCTACCTTATTAAATTTGACAAGAATCTGTTTCTTATGATTAATGTAACATACGTGGTTGATGTCCATACTAGCAATCGGTACATTATAAAACGAGCCTAAAGCTATCACCGGCGCCTCCAAATCACTCAAACCCTCTGGTAGGCCGCCAATAAGAATATCAGAGCGATTCATCCGTCTGTGTATTACATTGTCTTCTCTATCCAGGGCAACAAGTTTAGTTGTAGTGGCAACCTCAACACGCCGAACATTGTCATTACATTGATTGATATCGGATTTCAACTCAGCCACACATAAACTCACTTCCTTCTTAATGTCTTCCAAAACAACTTTCATGCTATTCTGCTCCGTCTGATAGTTGACCATAAAGTTATCAAGTTTAGCCGTCAAACTGTTTATCTTTTCAATAACGCCATCGTTACAGTTGTTGTTTAGATTTGGCTCACAAGAAGCACAGATAAAGGCAAAAGATTTGACCGTTCTCAAAACTGAAAGATTTTTTTCCTCAATATTTGCACAAGATGCATGTATCCAGCAGTTGCAAGCTTTGCATAAAACACTAGCCTGGGTCTTTGTGACCGATTGATCACAAAGTTTGCATTTAGTAACTCGACCGGCCGGCATATCAGTATCACCAAAACAGCAACAAAATCAAAAAAGATGTCTGAATGCACAAAAAAATACAGCTTCAATGCAACAACAGCAACACAGCAAGCTTATGCAACACACAGCAGCCACAAGTTAATTAAAAATATCGAAAATCTTGGAAAATTTTCATGGAATTCAAATATATTTAAATATTTAAAAATTTGTATTCTCCAACAGTTCAGCAGATTCGGCAATATCGATCGTAAATAGTAAAATAAAACAAAATGATCAGCTGCGATAAAAAACACTTCTACTCAGACATAGGGATCTGTAGGGTTTTGTATCTGTATTGTAGTCGCGAATCTGAGTAATTTGATATATATTTTTTGTATGTATTATGCTTTTTTTTAATTTAATTTTAATTCTTTCTCAAGTCTAATTGTGTTTTTACAACATTTTTTATTTTAGAATGAGCTGCGCTTAAACGATTTTTTGGCAAAATATGCCTAATTTTTAGTTATTTCAAAAAGTGTATGAAAAATGTTTTTGGTTTGTATTTGATATTCGATACCTTAAATAAATACACCATTTTATTTAAAAGATTGTATAATAATAATGTGTTTTCCTAGTAAAATCTCAAAAACATCATATGCGCTCAAACGAATGTCTACTACTGTAGTATATTATGACTGAAGTCATTGAATTGGAAATGATCCTCTGAAAACGCAGGTAGGTAATAGGAAGATTTCATTTGGTTCGGAACGTAAAATACCGAATGAATGTGCAGTACTCATATCAATCAAATGAAATATATACAAGCAAAATGTTGTTTAGAAATTTGATCGCACATTTTCTACATTTATTTTTTGCCTTTGGATGAATATTATTGTAGAGCTGTGTATATAAAATATATCACTCATTTGCTACAAGGCCGGCATAAATCAAAAATAGTTATTTTTGACTTAATTATACAGAATTGATTGCTATATCAGACTTCATGTTATGTAAAAAATTCAGATCAATATCACTTACACACTCTGATTTAGAAGATGTAGTTATTTTTGACTTAATTATACAGAATTGATTGCTATATCAGACTTCATGTTATGTAAAAAATTCAGATCAATATCACTTACACACCCTGTTTTAGAAGATGTAGAATTCCTCTGTTCCTTGTAAGGTGTAAATCGTTTGACAACTTAAAACGAATTGTTCGTAAAACATTTTTTGTTATTGCAAAATAATCAGGCGTAATTACAGTTCCCTTAGATTAGCTTCTGGGGAAAATATCCCTAACAAAAAAACTAACCCCCGCTAATAAATCTTTGCTTTATAAAAACAACAATTAGGAATTAGGCGTGACTATTTTGCAACAACAAAATACAAATGGTATCCCAAATAACCCGCCAACAAAATTTTGATATATGCCGGTCTTGCCTCAAATGAGCGATATGTCAAATTGCTCTCAAAGTCAATCGTTTTGAAACACATCTACAGCTCACATTTGTACCGGATGAAATAATGAATAAAGTCTGATCACAGAGAAGAGGCATATCGTGGAGTCTCTCACGACAACTCGAAGACATAGATTATTCGGATATATGTCTTCTTTTTAACAAGATATCCAACATACAATCAAAATTAGAATATCTAGATATGGGCAATATTGCCGATTTTTTAACATAGCTGAAGCGGAGGTTCACCCCTTTATAATTCGGGAATTACTTAAGAATATGCAAAAATGTGAAGAGTTTTGGGTTAATTGATCTGTCTTTGCAAACTGTTCATGATATTGACCTCCAAACTTTATTTTGGTGGAAGCTGTGTCTACTTTAATGTAAAAAAAATGTGTAAAAACAGGTTGAGGCGAACCAGTTTTTTTATGTTCTCTATCGATTTGTGATTAAGTCACTAATTTCACTGTCTTCGTATCAAAGTGAAACTAGAAGCCAACAAAATGGGGACTACGCCCCTTATGTATCATTTTTCAAAATTTTAACTACATCTACCTTTAAATGATGCTGACATTTTGAAGCTCGATTTTGAGTGTTTTTTGAATTTTACTTCTAGTTTTAATGTGCAAACATAAATTTCTAAAAATCTATTATAATATTATTGTAGTCACGAATCTGAGTAATTTGATATATATTTTTTGTATGTATTATGCACAGCTTCAGAGTAATTCTCATCCGAAGGTGGAAATTTTGTGCGATCAAATTTCTAAAAAAACCTATTTTTCGGGCCAAATTTTTAGATCTGCCAATTGAATGATATGGGTACCCGCGATCAGTAAGGTTTTTTACGTTTCGGATGATATAAATCTTCTTCGTGAAAATCCATCTACTAGAACGGCGGGAACTGGCTTTCCAAAAACACGAAATTGGTCAAAAATGTTTTTGAAAATATCGCGGATTTATTTGCGTTTTCTGTGGATAATTTCCGTTTCAATAAATGACCTGTTACGGTATAGAAATTTAAGAAAATATATAAGGATTGGAAGATAAACTTCAGTACTTCCTGGAAACCGCATGCGCATCAAATGATTTTGAGGATTACGCGATTTAGACACAATTTAAAATGTATATTTCATAATATTATTTTATTTTATGATTTATTTCTATTTATAGAATCCCAAGATTTATCGGAAGGGTCTTGATATAATCCGCAAGGCGTATACTTATACACAAAAAGTGATAATTTTTATATATGTCAATTTTTCGGCGATATTCGGGTAAAATAGCAGAATATCGCCAACATTTTTTCTGAAATTTCTTGTATAAAATTAAAAAAATAAATATGATGGCATTATTTTTTCGAACCAAAGACAAATATTTTTCCTCAATATGTTGTTTTGTTGTCGCTGTAATTTACAAACCGCTACACGGACTTGTGTGATTTTGATATCGTTTAGATTATGCAGATATTTTTAAATTTATTTTTAGGTGTGTGTATGTCATTAATATAATGAAAATATTGACGTAATTTTCTATATGTTTATTATTCTTCTCATATTTCGCGAAGATGTGCAACTTTTCGCGATTATTATAATATATTCATATTCTTATTTTACGGAGCAAGATATATATCAACGTTTTTGATCAATATAATAAACGGCGTAATTTTAAGATTTGTTTCTTATGCCCAAAATTAAAACCTCGATAACATTTGCGCGCATATTGATCGCGAACGGTTTCGGAGTCAAAACATTTATATCTATATGTGTACCAAAAATTATTAATGTACCACAAAAACAAAAAAGCTAATTTTTTGAAAATGGAATATTAAAAAATTGGCAATATTGCCCATATACTGTTGGACTTGAGATAAATATCGAGGAAACTAAGTCCATGAAAACTAAAACACCAGTAAAGAAAACATCTTGCACAAAATCAATCAATTGAATACCGCCAAACAAAGCGAAAACAGCATTTGGATGACTGCATGTTGTATGGAGAAGCTCAAATATATCCAGGAAAACAAATCTTAAAATAATGTACTATTCGGCAGTGAAACCTGGCTTGTCTCAAATACCATCACGCAAACGCTGATGTTATTCATAAACAAATGCTTTATGATCATATGTATAATATAAGTAACGTTGTGTTGTGAAACCTAAATACAAAAGGGGCTAACGTAGGAAATTGAAATGCATTGGTCAAACATAAAGAAAAATGTTAATAGCATAACCATAATGACGCTTTAGAAGAATCCACAAAAACAAGAAATTTAAGTTAATCGAGAAATATCTATCGACGAACAGTAACTCAAGAACTAAGACAAAATGACCTTTCATGGGAATACACCAAAACAACACCTATAATTCAACTTCAAAATATCAGCATCATTTAATGGCAGATGCACATCAAATGTGTGGATCAGTCAAAAGTCGTGAGAAAACATAAAAAACAGCGTTACAAATTTTTCTACACATGTTCACAATAATGGTATCACCTAAAAAGTGACAGTACATGTTCACAATAATGGATTCTCCTAAAAATTTACAAAAACGATAACAATATTTGTACAATGTATGTGTAAGTAAGGCTGAATGTGAACAGCCAAAGTTACAACAGGCGGCATTTCCACGCGTCCAAACGACGTCGGACATATCGCTGCAAATTTCATTAGCATATAATGCAGGTTCGCCATAACGGTATCACGTAATAAGATACAGTGCGTGTGTTGTCGACATAAGAGTTCCTGCTGACGTTCATGTACGCAGTATTCGCCTTCGTATACCAAACTAACCATACATTTGTTTTGCTAAATTTTAAATACATCCGTCATAATGGAGATATGTGAAGGCAACATCCGTTAATCACGAGCTAGATGAAGTAAGTCAAACAGCAGAAAGTTCCTGCTGCCGTGTCTTCGCAATCACGATGCTGTAGTACACGATCTACTTCCGCGACTCATAGCAATAAAGTCCTAAAGCAGCACCTGACAAAAATTTCAGACAGTAAATGTTAAATTCTCACGCTTATATCTCCTAGTAGATCAATTCCTATATATGACGTATTGCTACTGGAATATTTTCTTGTTAAACAATTTGTCGTAAAGATATATGTTTCCTTAAAAGTATATCTACATTATGATACGCCTTTCGTTGTTCCTTATTTAATATCGAATATCAGATTGCATTATTCTACTGAATTATTTAGATAAAACTTACTTTGTGTATCACTAACGTTGCAACCATGTCCAGATGATGCAATATTTTGCTGAGAGGTTTTTGGGCTGGGATATAAGTTGTTCGCAAACATTATCGACACACTCTGTCGTTTCATATGATTTTGTAAGATCAGTGTGAGAATTTTCATCGTTCTGGGCTACTCACAATATGAATCTGGAGCCAGCTGCATCAAATAAACTTCTCAACGCAGTGGAAATTCCAATGGTTTTTGTATGTTGACGACCAAAATATCTCTTGGCCTTAGATGCCAAACTTCTCTAGATTTTACTATATTAACAGCGGCTTAAAAACGTTTGTAATAGTTAAAGACGTTCGTCTATCGTAATTTTCTAATAGAGGCGTCAATTTTTGATCAAAATCGATTGCTGGCATCCTCTACAAAGTAAAAAATATATGTGTTAAAAGTTATGACTTATACACAATAATTATACTTGCTTGGAAATTTTGAGCAGTGATTTTTTTCCATTTAAATGAAAAACGACATCACAGACTTGCTAATATGTCTTAAGCCAGAATCTTATCAAATGTTACATTCCCCTAGCTTATTTGGAATTGTCTCTCCCCTAGGACAAACTGAAGAAACGGATCCTGCACATATATCGGCCTTAGTTGTAGCTCTGTATGAAAGCGTAGGGTATTTCTGTACTTCAAATATTTCGCTGCAGGTAATCTAAATATTTTCCACGTTCAATGCATAATTGAAGTTTGACAATAATGTAGCCTGGAAATGGCTTCACTAATATCACAGAAAATCGTCAATCAATAAAACCAATGAGCTGGCTATGAAATGTGAAAATTGGTATAAGGTAGGTTGTAATTAAATAGTATTAAATATTTGCTTGCATACCTGGTATCCATAATTGACAACATGTGAGATTAATAAAAGAACTTTCCATACGCCGTATGCGTTATCCTGGAGTCGATATATTCAATTACATTTTTATGGCCATTTTGATCGCTCTGCAAAAAAAAAAATATTATTTATTTATATACTACTCAAAGTAGCAATTACTATGTACAAGTAGAATTATAAATGTAAAATGGAACTACTTTGCTCTCTTAACATATTTATAGTTTGTATACATGTTACTGTTGTATAAAAATAAAATTAAATTCAATTAATTGGACAATTTAGGGATCAGAACTACTCAAAAATTAAAAAATATTAATCATAAATTGATAAATAGGGTGGCATATTTTTATATTTATAGGAAACATTAAGAATAATAAAGATCTTAAAGGCAATGACAAGCCATTGTACGTCCGTGCAACTCTGACGAGAAATGATCGTTCCAAAAAGGGTGTTAACATTGGAATGTGTATCTGTGGATTCCTTAGAGATCTGGAAAAACGAAATTCATTTATGAAAAAAACTTATCTTGCTTATTATAACCTTTATAAAAAAAGCAGCATGGACCGAAGTCTAAAGAAATCAGCCAAAGTACAGCCGAGGAAGTCTATGACAAATGGGGTAACATGTTGCCAACGCTTTAATGAGTATATATACCTCATCACTCTATTAAAAGCGATCTGCAACTTCCTGATAACATAACCAAATGTCTCTGAAAAAACTTCAATGCAGTATAAGATTAATGGCATAATTAACATTTTCACAATGTATTTCCTCATTTCAACAACAAGACAAAGCTCAGAACTATAAAGCTTCCTCAACATGTAATTTATCTTAGAAACCAACAAGTTAACATGAGACTCAAACAACAATTCCCTGTCCAGTACAACACCAAGACATCTAATGCTCTCCAAAATTCAATTTCAATGTTATCGAACTTGACTATACTTCAACCCCATCACGGGGACAAACGATATAGCACTTTGCATAACATCAGGGAATGCACCATCACACTTAAACAGTAGTTGAATATCACCAGCAAATGAAAAGGGCTGAAAATTGTTGGAAACGACCAAATCAAAAAAATAATTTATAAACATTATAAATAGAAGTGGGCCACACACTGACACCTGAGGAACACAACTAGTAACAGTTAAAATATTAGATTGTTTGCCACTAGCGAAAACATATTGAAATCTTTCCTCTAGGTAGGATTTTATTAACAAACATGCTGTTTTAGAAAATCCGTAGTGGCTACATAACTTAACAATCAACAATTCATGATCAAGCCTATCAAAAGCTTTTTCTAAATCAATTGAAAGAAGCATACAATATCCCTTGTTGCTGACAACTTGTCGAATGCTATCTGTAAGACCTACCAGGAGCGAAGTCGTATTTCTTTTACGCCTAAACCCATATTGGGCATCATGTAGCAAAAGGAGATATGATATATGCTCCATAATCTGCCTTTTCATTATGTGCTCAGCCATTTTGGAAAGAATTGGCATAATTGATATTGGCCTGAAATCATTAGGAAAACAAGAGGTCATAATCATAGTATTAACAACATTAAGAATATGGCTACATAATTAACATAACATAATTTTTAGAAATTTAAGAGTCAAGCTATCATGCCCCACAGCTTTTGACTTTATTAGGGAGAATGAATCAAACATTTCATCAATCGTTACAGCACGAAAGGAGAATCCCCTATCATCCCCATAGAAAGAACAAGCAGGTTGCGAACCAGAATTTTGAAATGAGGCAAACATACGATTCAACTGATCCACATCAGCATCAACAACATCTTTTGTTTTGCCAAGACCATAACTATTTAAAACAGTCCAAATTTCTTTGGGTGTCTTATTGTTAAATAATCTATTTTGGAAAGTATTATAGATACCAGGGAAATCTCACAGCATTATAGCATCATCCAAAATTGCTTGTATCACCGCATCATAGTCTGTATACTCGTAATATTGGGGAACAACACTGAATTCAACTTCAATAGAAACAAAAATAAAGGAATGGTGCGATATTCCAGGACATTGAAACTGATTAGGTTGCTGCTCTAAATTCGGCGACGACAATAAAAAATAATCCAATAAAGAAGTTGACTTATGAAAGACATCATAATGAGTGGGGATAGAATTATGTACAACAGTAAGGCGACGAAGCGGTTTGTAAATTACAGCTAAAACAAAACTATCTCTAATAAATTATGTAACTAGCTATCCAAAGTGATATGGACGGTTAACAAATTTCATCTCTACAAATCTCCTGGTCCAGATAGTGTGTTTTATCTTTTATTCCCTGCGAAACCTAGTTACATTTCAGACTTCAGACCGATTAATCTTCATTCCTTTATTTTGAAGGAAATGGAATGGTTACGCACCACGTCTACATTAAAGGCAAATCAGTTGACACTACTTTACATGACATAGTTGGCCATAATGAGAGTAATCTGGAAAACATTAATTTTATGTTGGCAAACGTCCTTGATATAGATTGAGCTTTCAACAACGTAAAGCCGTAATCTATCGTAATCTCCTGACGTGGTGTGAGCGACCAAATGATCTCAGAGTCCACCCCGGATTTAGTACTGTTCACCAAAAAGCGTAAAATTAAAAGAAAATATGGTAGGTCAGAGAGCGCATTTCTTACTTGCCGACATTTTTATTTTGTAACATCAACAACTTCGACTAGCTTTTTCAGTTGATTTATATTAGGCGAGTTTACTTGCAGCAATTTTTATCGTTCTCTTTTGAACTTGCTCCATGCGTCTATACAAGGCAATTCGGTTTCCAAAATATTTTTTTTATTTGTTGTTTTTTCACATTTAAATATATGTATATAAAATGTCAACAAATACGAAATACACAAAACAAATTGCCAGAAAATTGTCGGTACGAGCAATTTTTTTTTCATTTTAACTCGTAGCGCATTTCTTACTTGCCGACATTTTTATTTTGTAACATCAACAACTTCGACTAGCTTTTTCAGATGTCGACTGAATCTAGTAAGATGACAATGTTTTCACAGTTCCATTGTAAATTTTTGTAAGAGTGCAGGAATTATTCAGTAATCGTTCTCTTTGTTCTTTGATATGTATCTACTAACAAATAATTTAAATGACCCTGAAATGCCACATTAGCCATTGGACACACTCAAAGTGGGCAGCATGTTCAAAGGTGCCTCTGACGAAGATTTTGAATATGCAAAAATCACAAAACAGTTATTCCAATATACTCTCATTTAAAAGTGGCGTTCCGCACGTTTCTCTTTTCAATATGTTAAATTGAAATATTGGTGTTACATTACGCGTGCGCAGATGATATTCACCTTCTTGAAAACAAATGCTCTTTGCCAATAGTGAGGTTTTGCAATTGCATAGAGTAATTATCAACAGCACAAAATGTTTAGGTGTTAAATGTTAGGGTGTTATTCCGACGAGGCGTAAAACTTCCAACTTCCCCATTATGTAAAATGTTTTATACGGCCGTATTACCCAAATACGTCGAATCCATATATATTAGCGAACGAAAAAATATCCATATATATTATCGAACGAAAGAACACTATTTTCGTAAACAATTCAATTGTCTTTTCCTAGATTTGAAATATATTATTCATATTTTAACAAATTTATTTTTTAATAGAAAATCCGTTTCGACATTTTTGTGTATCTATATTGTTTTTGTTTTTATTAAAATTCAAATCAAAACAACAGACCATAGTCTGTTCCCGTACTGCAATAATCTACTCGATTTTACTATTTTCTTCGATATCATAAAGGAAAAAAGTGTTATCGGAGTAAAAAGTAGTAGATTCTTGCAGTACGGGAACAGACCAATTGTTTGACAAAATATGTAGATATCGGCTGTCCTTATTGGATGACCTATTGTATAGACCTTGGTAACACCAGTGTCAGTTTGATATGTCGCAAAATGAAAACAAAACATACGAAATATCAATAAATATGATTTATTTTCAAAATATAATATTTTTGAATTTTCAGAATAAAATTGAAAAACATGAATAAAAATCTTACATATTTATAATTCTATCGCTTTCAGATTTTTAATCCAATAGATTCATGGCAATGTAGTGGTAGGTAACTCATAAAAACCCGCTAAAAATAGCGATATAATATTTTTGAATTTTCAGAATAAAATTTAAAAACATGAATAAAAATCTTACATATTTATAATTCTATCGCTTCCAGATTTTTAGCGATGAAAATTGCAATTTTTCATTGGAAAATATTTGCTGATTCAAATATTTCCATTAGGAAATTGAAGTAAATTCTAAACCAAAGAGCAACGAAGTTCTGATTTGATTTCTACGATTTGAAAATGTATAATTGTTAACCCGCGATTAGAACTCTTTTAAATTAATATTATTGGAATTCTCATGCCAATTAGAGGTTTTAAAACGGCGGATACTATATTGTTCCATTGTCTGCAGATTAGGGAATAGCAAGGATAAATGTCAAACATTTTACAAAATGGTGTTGTACTTTGTTCTAATTCCCTATATATTGTATGGCTCAATTTGTTTTATCGTATTTTTTATTTCAAATATAAGATGCACAAAATTGTCCTGCTGTGTCGTTCTACATAAATCAAAAATGTCATATCGAACTTGTCACGAGTATTACGATACAATCAAATCACCTTGAGGAAAAACCGGTTAGGTCCGTTGTGATTTAGTAATTTAAATAGTAATTTAAAGGAGTGAAAAATGAATGAAGGTCGATGGCCCTATGAGTCAGAAAAAGCGTTACGTGCCAAGGTTGTATGCTCCTAACCATTTTAAGTTTCTAATTATGCTGTAGATTAGAGCAGGTTCGGTTTTTGAGAAGAAGCTGAGATTCGGTAGAAAATGAGAACCCATTAGTTTGTGCCGCTTGTAAGCCAGGGCTGGGCAGTGACACAGGAGATGCTCAATTGTCTCCGTCTCCTCCTCATCAACACAGAGTCTACAGTAATCAGTTGCATCAAGATCCCATTTACTAGTAAAAGCCCTGATGTTGCAGTGACCAGTGATGATTCCCGTCATAACTCGAATTTCAGCTTTGCTCAGGTTCAATAGTGAGTGCGTTCTTTTGGTAGACAGAGTCGGCCAAATTGATCTTAACACGTTGCACCTAGGTTCGTTGTGCCAAAGTTCGGCACATGTAAGGGTTGCACGGGTATATTCAGTGTTTCGTTATAATGTTACAAGAAAATGTTACTTCAGTATGCAGATGTTCATGGATATTTATGTTTATATTTTGTTAAATATTTATAGCTGATTTATCCTATGCCTAGTTTCAAATATTTCAATTATTTTTATGTTTTAATTTTAATTTATGAATTTATATCATTAAGTTTAGGCCTTTGGAGTAGTACATGTACTGTTGTTTATGATACTGTTAATTTTAAGCTTTTGGAGTAGTTTATGCAATGAAGTTTTTGGAATCGCTCATGGATCTTTGGGCTAGGTTCTCGTTTATGAAATAAATTTAATTGATTTGAATTGAATTATATAATGGATGTTTCGATTGCATTATTGCACAAGGTAGTCACATACAGTCGGCTATCAAAATTTAAATGAAAATATCTTCCTTCGAAATGTACGCATAAATATAAATTTCATCATTATAAAGTGGCTTCAATGTAAAGGGGAGGGATATTGAACGGATAAAAAAATAGTTTACCAATTTGACAACGTTACCTAAAATCCCCACTATGGAAAAATGTTGTGTACGGCCGTATTACCCAAATACGTCGAATCCATATCTTCAAGCAAATAATACAAACCGCAAAACAAAATTGAAAATTTATTAAATTAATCCACGTATTTTTAGTTTCCATTCGAAATTTCAAATTTTCAGAATGTTTTGTTTTTGTTTTCAACAAAAGAAAAAAATTAAAAATACGTTCTGTCAAAGTTGAAATTGTTCAACTTGAAATTTTGTACGTTCGACGTATTTCGGTAACATTCATATAAATACATGTGTTCTACTTTCGTGGTGAAAAACGTCGAACGAGTTAGTTGAGTTTTAGGTAAGGCTGTGAAAACAATTGCAAATGTATTCATTAAATATATGGGAAATTACAAAATTCTTTTATAATTCCATTAAAAAAATTTTTTGCGAGCACATTTATGATTTTTGGTACACAGGTTAAGAAAAATATGCTGATTCGAAATCTGTTCGCGTTCACAAATTCGGATGCTGCGCACAAAAGTTATAGCGGTTTTAAATCTTGTATTTCAAATATAAATTAAATTAATTCCTATCCGTTGTAATTCATGAATTTCTTCACAAATGTTTTGTTTTTGTTTTCAACAAAAGAAAAAAAATTAAAAATACGTTCTGTCATAGTTGAATTTGTTCAACTTTGAAAATTCGTACGTCGACGTATTTCGGCTATAAATACATGTGTTCTACTTTTGTGGTGAAAAACGTCGAACGAGCTAGTTGAATTTTAGGTAAGGCTGTTAGGTAGTCGCATCGGCGAATTACTACAACAAAGCAATTTTTTTGGTAACATAATATGTCAAAATTTGTAAACAAGGCAAATTAAATTCAATTCGCCTTGACATTCCAAAATTTAGGCAAATTTGATTCAACCAATCAGAATAAAATGTTTTTATACCCTACACATCTATGTTAAAAGTATGTGTTGCCTCAAGAGTTTGACTCCTACACTCAAATTTTTGTATATCGTTTATCATCTGTCCGTCTGTCCATTATAATTTGTAATATGATTATTGAGTGATTGAAAAAAATATGTTCTGAAAACAGAACATCAGCACAATTATGAATAAACGATTCAGTATGTGTCGGCATCTTTCAACAATTTCCCTTGATGAATCCTGGAAATTTGGTATGTATATTCTGGCTCTGGCCTAAGTCGACTTTCGGTTTGGTAGTGACCGGTTTATATTTAGAGGCCACAATTATGACCCAAACCCAGGAAATTATTTTCATGATAATCGTTCAATATTTAGCGCGTCAAATAGATTTTATTTGTTGTAATTAAATATTTGCAGGCACTACATATTCTGAAATTATCTAATACTAATATTATCGCACATTCTAATATCAGGCCGATCGCTACGTGACCGCATAAAGTTCAACATTGAAACAACTTTCATCAGATTGAAAGGGCTTCTTCATCAAATCAATACACTTTCAACATATTACTCATACCAATATAAATGCTGTTCCGTATGATATATAAATATTTTACTTTCGGGGTGAGAAATTACCGAGTTTTTCAAATTTTAGATAACATAAAGAATTTTTATAAAAATTTTTCTAAAATATTCGTCAATACTTGAGAAATCTATGTATATATATTATTTTTTCTGACAAATTACATTTAAATTGTATTAACCCAACAGTTAAAAAGTATCAAGTCCTATAACTTCCATGAAAAGACTAAACAAAATGAGACTTTGGTCATAGCACTCGATTAACAACTTGGCAGTTATTGAAGCAGCGCCGAGTGAACGGAGCCGTCTGCAAATTGAGAGCAAAGGCCACGTTGGTTACTCCAGCAGTAAACCAGCCGCTGTCTTTGGATGAAGCTCTACATATTATATACATAAAATATATGTCAAATAAATCATAATCGATATTACAATAGTCCTATATTTGTTATTTGAGCTTCAAAATGTCAGCATTATTTAATGATAGATGAGAATGTCGTAGATCAGTTTTCGAAAAAAGATACATACGATAAGATACGTCACCAATTAATACACTTTAACTTTTACATTGACATTCAATACACTTCAATTTTTACATTCACATGAAAACACAAACCGAGAGAAAAACTAAAATCCCTGCTGTAGTACCACAACCCCTTTTTACCAATTTCTTTACATGAAAGTAGGTACAGCATTGCACACGCACTAACTTTTAAGGATCTTTTCTCTCCTAACATTTTAAAGAAACTCAGGCGTATACAACACATCTACGTTATGCTACGAATACCATAATACCAATATCCTACTGCAATTTTAATGAATGACAGAAGTTTTGTAGTTAACACTTACTTGTGATCCAATATGTTGCTGAGAGCTTTTGTGGTAAAAGAAGCTATAGTTTCATCATACGGCGAAAGTGACTCGCTAAATGGGTCTGGACAACCTGTTGCATCAACGCTTTCGAAGATATATTCTTCCAATAAAAGGTGGTAAATGCTGCTGAATGGAGTGGTAAATGGCCTTGTTGTATTGATGAAGGAACACGACGAGGCTGAGTTTTTTAATGTGGAATGTAAGGTGATGGAGAAGCACCGTAAAAATCTTAAAGTATAAATATGTTATTATATGATGCGAAACAAAGAAAATAAGAATGTAACCTTCTGATCCTGCGAATATATGCCCAGATTGGATTGCACTTAAGGAACTATGTTGGAGAGATGCAGTTATATTTCCTTGTGTTTCTGAAAAGTGGGTGGCGATTCCTTTGTGTTATGTTTTTAAATGATATGGTGATTTAATCATGTATGTTGATGAGGTTGCAATAGGAGAAGAGCTTTTATAAGTGCCCGTAGTGGTGTAATTTCCTTCCGACGTTCTTAGGGTTTAACTTCTGACTTGCAATTTGACACATCGTTTTGCCAATGAACCCAAAGCCAATCCAACTAAATATAAAAAGAATATTATTTAAAATTGTTTAGTTGGATCATAATAAACATGGTAATTATATACATAGTACATCAAGCTGGCTGCAGGTATCAGGCAGCCATTATAGAATCAGACGTGATTACGATTCCATTATTAGAACCTTCAAGCGTAAGTTCGGTTGTTTATTGAAATATGCTAGATTAACTTTTTGGATTATCAAGTTTTAGCTTAAAACTAAGAAATTTGTTAAAAATTTTAATATATTGGTATTCAACATGGGATGACTTTTTTCCATATTTACAAAAACATTATTTTTTTTAAAAAATTAAAACACTTTGAAATAAAAAATTGTCATTTGGTTTACCCTTTCAGCTTCACCAATATCACATTAGCCAACCACATTTGCCTTTTCACATATTTTACATCGATTATTTTTGAGTTCTTCATATGTTGATTCTTTTGTACACATTTTGGGAAAAAATCAGCACCGTATAATTTCTTTAAGTGAACTCGAAACTAGAGAAGTATATGTACGACATCCTAAAATGGAGTCTGTAACAAGGAAGTTTTTTACCCAATGGTAATCAGAAATATCGAACTAAATCGTTGCCGAAACATGGACACATTCTAAACAGGAAACTTTGTTATTTAAGAAAAAAAAATTAATATAACATAGAGTTTCTTGATGTTAACATTTAGTTTTGAAATAATATTGGGGAAACTTATAGGGAAGTCTTACTATACACAAACAAAATGTCGCGTGAATGACCCTGAAAATCCTTCGCAAAAATGAATAAGCCAAATATCTTATGCATGTAAAAAATAATCAAAGTGTCCACAAAATTCGCATTGTTTTTCTTCTATTAAGAAAGGCATGTGTCTATATTCACTTATATTTGAAGTCGCGGATGACAGTTTTTTTATATTAAGAGGTAAAAACCGGAAGCCCCCAATTTTTTAAATGTTAAAAAATAACACAAAGCTCAAAGTAATATTTTTATCAAATTCAGATCATGTCCGAAGATGCAGTCTATCGGCCCACTTCCTCTTTTAAAGCCCCAAAGGTTTTAAAACTTGAACATATTTACAGGTTCCTTAATATAAATTGTAAACTTGCCGACCTTTTCTCAATTTTTGCTTTATATTTTCATAGCCGATGTGCTACTTGAATGTTGCATATGCCAGATTGGACCAATAGATTCCATATTATGCGATTAAATTTTAAATTATTTCGTGAGTCAAATTGGCCCAACATTTAAGTCATTTAACTAATGATATCCCGAAATAATCGATTTTTGTACAATGAATATACAATTGTGACATAACCATTTTATACACATTGTTATTAAACGTTTCGCAACAGATGATACAAAAGTCGTTTCAGACACTAAATTATTCAAATAATATTTTTGCATAAGATGTAGCGGGCACACAATTTTCTGTAGTAATTTAATAGATTATACAACGTTCGGTTATCAATCCCAAGTAGCTGGCCCTATGTATCGGGGAAGGACTGTATTTTTTCCTTGGAGCGGCCGGACGGACCTTGGTTCTGCAATGTTTGTCAGAACCGCATCTACCACAGATCAATCTCGGTGAGATGCAATGGATGTAGAGAACGTTGTGCGGAAAGATCGTACCAGAGACTGAGGCGGGTAACTTGCATTCCTGTTACACACCATATTGTCCAGTACAGACCTATCTCGCTTGACGAATGTACTATGTCGCATAAGAGTTCTCCGAGCCGAAGAGGTATCACCATAATTTACAAAGGAAAAAGGCACAGGTGTCTTCAAACAGGCTAAGTCATCCAAAGCGTTGGGTTCGGGCGGAATATTCATGGTAATATGTAAGCAGCTTGATAAACCAGGAGTTGGTATTTAACATCAGCCCTCAACTTGCCGCTAACCATCCACATAGTTCCTGAAGCCTCAAAAATAGGCAGGGTGGTCTCGCTACTGAAGCCTGACGAAGATGTCAGCAGGGGTGAATAGTACAGGTTGATTTCACTCCTGTAGCCAGTAGCAAATACACTTGAGGCGCTACACCTTCCATGTTGCCTCATGAAATATCTGGTCAAAATATTACAAAACAACATAATAAGCCGGACTGTTTATGATATTCGATTATATGGATAACTGTAACCCATCCAAGTAATGTCAGTTGGATGGTGCTCAACAAATATGGTTATGCCCTATTCAATTTGACAGAATATTGTAAATTATTTGCGAGGAAGTTTCCACATCAAATATAAATTTCAAATACTACTCTACAGCCAATTATGATTAAATTTGTGGCTAAAATTCGTTTACCTATACCGACAAAAGTTTCAAGCATTTAAATTTCTTTCCCCTACAAGTCATGCCGAGTCATGTAGATGTCTGCCTACAAGTTATGCTAAACGCCATCTTGCGATTGTGACCAAACATCTTCTACAAATTTGGGTGTCTTGTAAGGTTGTCAGATACCGATTCGCAAAAGGCTGGACATTGGGGTTTAAGAAGCGAAAAAACAACAAATACTAAACATAAAAACGAGGAATTTTTATATTTTTTATATTTTTAGAAGCCCTTCCACGGTCCTCAATTTCTCCAAAGAACTTTTCATTCTATAGAATACCATCTATGTAGGTCAACCCTTCATAGAAGACCTCCAAGGGGGCTTCTCTCTACAAAAGAGATCCAAAGTGTGTCCCACCTACACAGAACATCTTAAGAGTCTTATCTTCATCGCCGCCTCCCAAACAACTTTTCTCTACAGAAGATTTCACAGGCGCTTTACATCTATAAAAAATGAATGTAATATAAATGGAGGAAAACACCATAAATTTATAGAAGGCCTGTAAAGGGTCTTATTTATATAGAAGACTTTTAAAAGGCCCTCGAAGCTTCAATGTCATATTCGTATAATCATTCAGATCGTAAATTTGAAAACTCCTTTACCTGTCTTTTCATCGCTATGAAGACTAAATACCTATTTTGACTCACATATACAATTAAATATCACACGACGAAAGTGTTATATATATATAGCTTGTTTCACTAAAACGATCGAAAGTCTTTTCGAACGAATGGTAGAAGTCGAATAAGATTTGGTTTCTGTAACATATAACTTATCGTTCGATACGAGTTACGTCTACATTTGAAAAAGTATCAAATTGAATGTATGTTTTTACAACTAAGTTTTTTTTAAATGAGAATCAAAAGAGAAAAAAAGCAAAAAACAGTTATAGTCAAAAAGTAAAACCATTACAAAAAGTCCAGAGAACGTGTGAGGGGAAATGGGGACTACACTAACTAGGGCTTTTGAGACAGTATTGTATATACAACTAATGAAATATGAAGCAGACGTCGCAGCTCAAAGACCTAAAGCTATGAACGAGTGGATTGACGCCGGACACAATATACCGCACTGAAATATCGGTCGCCACAGCTTTAATACCTAAAGCTATGAACGAGTGGATGATCGACACCGGACACAATATACCGCACAAAAATATCGCACAGGCTACAATCAGATCCTTCACTGCAGTTTTCGTGTGAAACTTAATATAAGTTATTGACCATGCTGGCTTTTTTATATTACATTGGAGAAAATAAATGAAATGAAACTATGTTACTGATGGGATAGCGGAACACTAGCACAAATGCCCTCGGGGTACAGTTGTTACACATATTACTCCCGACTAGAAGGCAAATCGGGACTAAGACTTTTTATTGCAAAATCGGGAACCGAAAGTTGAGATAGCCAATCTACTTGCCTGAAGTGCTACTATTCTACCCACTATAGACGGAATAATGCCAAACATTTTAGCGCAACACTTCTAGAAATTAGGTTATGGGCGAAGGAAAAAGAAGGGCGCTGATAGGCCTTTCATTGGCTTAAGTGTAAATCATATTCAACCTCACCTAACATGTAATTCAAGAGGAGCGCTTCTAACATAGAGAAGAAAATAGTACAGTTTCAAGTGCCACCAAGAAGAGGTAGCCTGGCAATCGTTGAAGATACACCAGATAGAAGAAACACATTTAACGCTGTAAATTTTTTCAGTTCACTGCTAAGATAAGATCATAGAGGGTCGCACTAATTGCTATAAATCATAAAGCCCTGTGCAGTAGAATATGGAACTTCCCGCATATATCGGACCACGCCATTAAGGCAAAACATACAAAAGTCTGGAAAACGAGCGCTGCGGAAAAAGTGAAACTTTGATTCAATAAAGGAACTTTTTGGCATTACAAAAGGATGAGTACTTCCACTATCTGCAAATTGAGAGCAAAGGTCACGATTTTTATTCCAACAGCAAACCATCCTGTGCCTTCGGATGAAAATTACTGTGAAGCTATGCCCATTATATGTGGGCACTTCCGCGGTCACTTACACGACTTTCGGAGGTAAAATACTTCTTTAAATGGGAACATAAATCAAACACAATTAAATGTTTTTCAGTTCATCCCTAATAGTTCTTTTGTGGCATTTTAAGAATACTATCAGTAGTAAAAAATTGAGTAAAAAAATTCACTCACACGACATCAAATATACATGGCTTTAAAAATCTTTGATAATATTGGGATAACTCTGCGAATTATGTGCAAACTTTAGACAGTTTTGACATAAATAAGAAATATCAAGCATTAGTATTGCAACAATGATTCTTCAAAATTGGGTATGTCCTTTTTGCAAACGATTTTTCTGGGTAAAAATAATGGCAAAATTTGTCTTTCTTTGTACTTTTGGCTGTAACTCCACTTATATAAGTGCAATTAAATAAATACGTTCTACGGCTTTGTTTGACCTTTTACCGTAAATGTCCATATGTTCACTTCGGAAAGAAAAGTTGATAGAACATCAAAGAGGTATAGGTCAACTGCGCTGATACACATTCTATTGATGGATAATGACGGATATACTACAATAGTATATAACTATGCTTTTTCAGGGAATTCATAACTTAATTGCAGAAATATCGAGTGTTGACAAACATGATTTGGTTGGCCCTACTGAGTATATAACTCTGCTTTTTCAGGGAAATCATATTTAATTTCATAAGAAATATCGAGTGTTGCAAACATGATTTGAAATAGATAACATGAAATTGTACTAAAAATTATTTTTAGCTGAACCAATTAAATTTTAGGTTGAAACATGATGAACATGAAAAAAGCAGGTCAATCCAGCTAGGCTGGCCACCAAAATTCAAAGACTGGCAAATATGCGTAATATGTTCCTATTTAGAAACATTGGTAAGATAGACAATCTTAATGAAGTTACGTAATTTTTGTGTCCTTTTAAATAACGGTGACGCCAAATGAGTTGACATACAAAAGGTACAGAATAATGTTTACTGGAATTTAAGTATATTATTTTATACCCATTTACTAAATATTTTGGGTAAAAGTACACTACCAATAACATTTTGTACTATATGTTATAATAAACGAGTACTCCGACAATCCTTTGTATTTCACCACCACCATTTTGTACTGGAAAATAAACAATATTTTTTAAGAACCGAGGATCCTGAAGAATAGCCGCCAATTTGATTGGAAAGAGTGGCAGGCAATTCAAAAATCGCTATAAATTGGGTATCGAGGCAGTTCCAAAACGTATACCTACATCAAAATTACAGCATATTACCCACTGCGAACATAAAAAAATATGTAATTGAAGTGTTTTTCGATTATTTCATACTACAACCTTTTTAATCTTAAAACTCTAAACTCCTTTTCACATATAAATAAAAATTTCATTATTATAAGGGTAAAGGGGAGGGAGATGGGACTACTCAAAAGACATTTTAAAACAAAAGCCAATTATATAGGAATGTATTATAATATATTTGTAACAATTAATTCATATATTTTAATAAATTTTTCGATATTCGCACGTATTTCTACAACAGAAAAAACTTTCTTTTTTTTTGTATTTAAAGGCAAAACTAGAATAGTTGTCATTTATATAATAGGTTAATAGTCCATAATAAACCAATACCATGTATTTCTTTTTTTTTTAGTGTATTTACTTTTACCAATTGCGGGATAATATATATTTTTGCCGCAATTTTGATACCTATTCCAATCTCTGGAATTCCTGCAATACAGTATTGAATTGTTTAACATGACTAACATATTTCCGTCTATTAGCTTCTCACTCTTCGATGTAAATTTGTTTCCAAAACCATTAAGTTCCACCTCTTCTTTGAGTATCTTTTTATACCCTTCACCACACTGTGGTACAGGGTATTATGTCTTTGTGCATATGTTTGTAACAGGCAAAAATAATCGAGATAGACCCATGGTTCCTTATGAGAATATGCATAGAATCACTTTCTGAATCGATTTATGCGTGTCCGTCCGTCTGTCCATGTTAAATTGTAAACAAAGTACAGGTCGCATTTATGATCCGATTTGGATGAAATTTGGCACAGCTCATTTGTTTGGCCCAAGGACGAACCCTATTGAAATTGGGAAAAATCGGTTCAGATTTAGATATAGCTCCCATATATATTTTTGCCCGATTTACGGACTGGAAATCTTTCGATTTGCACGAAATTTGGCATAGCGTACTGAATTGAGCCACGAAAGATGTGTGCCAAGTTTCGTGAAAATCGGTTCAGATTTATATATAGCTCCCATATATAGTTTCGCCCGATTTACGGACTTTAGACCCTGAAAATCTTTCGATTTGCACGAAATCGAAAATTGAGTAGCCATGATGTCACGAAGTTTTTTAAAATGCATCTGCATAATTACATTCATAATGTTTTATTAGTGTTAACATCATTTATTTATAATAACTTGTTTAAAAGTGGATATATTTGAGTAGTCATGATGTAATGCAGATTTAAACATGTTTAAAATATTTATTATATTATATTTATAAGAATTTGTTTTAGAGTAGCTATGATATAAGGTGGATTCTTTGTAATTATACATAAATTGGCCATTAAATTGTAATTTGGCTTCAATTACAAAGTAAATAAAGACAAATTAAATTAAAAAATTAAAAAAAAAAAAAAATTTGGCATAGCGTACTGAATTGAGCCACGAAAGATGTGTGCCAAGTTTCGTGAAAATCGGTTCAGATTTAGATATAGCTCCCATATATAGTTTCGGCCGATTTTTGGTAAATGGCGTACCAAAGTCCCTATATATCTTTCGATTTGCACGAAATTTGGCATAGCGCACTGAATTAAGTCTAGAATGATGTGTGCAAAGTTTCGTGAAAATCGGTTCAGATTTAGATATAGCTCCCGTATATTTCTTCCTCCGATTTAAGGTAAATGGTGCCCCAAAGTCCCTATATATCTTTCGATTTGCATGAAATTTGGCATAACGTACTGAATTGAGGCTAGAATGATGTCTGCCCAGTTTCGCGAAAATCGGTCCAGATTTAGATATAGCTCCCATATATAGTTTCGTCCGATTTCATGTTAATGGTGCCCCAAAGTCCCTATATATCTTTAGATTTGCAGGAAATTTGGCATAACGTACTGAATTGAGCCTAGAATGATGTCTGCCCAGTTTCGAGAAAATCGGCCCAGATTCAGATATAGTTTCGTCCGATTTCATGTAAATGGTGCACCAAAGTCCCTATATATCCTTCGATATATTTGGATAGAGCTTCCATATATATTTTCGCCCGATTTTAAGTAAATTGGACATCAAACTCTTCATGCTAGTCAGGTTGACATCAAATTTTGCACAACGTACAAAATTGAGCATAGAATTACGTAGTTGCGTTTTCTAGAAGTACAGACATAGCCCAACAGATAACCTATTTATATTTGATTGAAGTCGATTTATATAACTTATGGATATATAGGTAGATTCACATTTAGATAAATATCACATATTTTATTTCATCCAATTTCATGTTAATAGTCCTGTTTAATATATCCATAGTGGTGAAGGGTATCATATAGTCGGCCCGTCCGACTTTACTACTTTCCTTACTGGTTCAATTCCAATTTAATTTTCAACTAACTCAAGGAAACTTACTTCGTCATCATCGAGTCCCCGGATAAAATTTTCTATAAATGTAATGTAATGTAGTTGCCAATAAATATGGAAATATATTTCTATTAAACATTGTCCGGGTGTAAACCCCTTGAAGACACTAGGTCAATATAACGGTATAGTCTGTATAGCCTCAACTAGCTCATTAGAAAAATTAACAACCATAAACACAGAATATGTAATATAAAAGCCTTACTACATGTAGTACACGTGGCATTAAATGGAAATTAGTTAATTCCAACCTCTTCAAAGCATAGCCCTCCCCCCATTTTCTTTGATTTGGAATTTGTCAATTTATATTCTAGCAAAAAAATATATATATATATAGTTTGTTGGCTTACATGTTCAGAACTTATTTCACTTTTTCTGAGGTCGAATCCGATTTTAATGCGTAAAATACCTTCTAGTATACAAAATGTTAACGTTTTGACATTGCATATCAATCGATTATTTTTTTAGTTGTTAACAATTCACTTGTTCTAAATATGAAGGTTGTTCCATTGTTGGATATGGTTTCGTTGTCAAATAAGTATCTCTGGGCTTCTTTGTTGAAAATTATAAATGAATTGTATATTAATTGCATTTTAATTAGGTTTTATAACAGTTATATGTATTGTAGTAGCCATTATCCCTCTTCACAACGCAATCACATTTTGTTATTTATATATAATATTGGAGTAGTTTACCATCCCTCCAACTCCTCCTGGGGTATATTTTGTATAGTAATATTAATTTTTAGTAGTCCAAAATCGCCCTAAATACATTTAAATTACGAGTTTTAATTTTTGTTACATTTGTTACGATTTATCTGTTCTATGAACTGCAAGAAACTACTATTTAAATATCTCCTCGCAAATTTGGATGTTTTGGAAATTATGTATGGAAACAAAAAAATTGCTCAGCTCCAGAACCTACAGGAAATTTCTATTAATCGAAACTGTTTTAGATTTGAAAAACTTTTCAAGTTGGGAACAGGTTTTAATGGGTCGATTATGGATAGCAACCAAAATCCAGTTGCGATTTCAACTGGCAACGCCACTGAAATAAAACTTAACATTATGAATATCAACTTTTCTCAGTACAAATTTTAGCTTTAAGCCGTATTTCCGACTACCAAAAGATGCCGTTGTGTACTTATTTGAAGCATTAAACCCTGGTTTCCGAACAGCTTTCATCCTCTCTTAAAAGTGTGTGCAGCTCTGAGGTTTTTTGCGGAGACAATGACTTCAACCTTGGCATGATTCAATCCACAAAGTCGGTGGTTTTGACCGAAGTTGTACGGATAATAGAGGAAAAACTGTAAAATTTGGGTTGTTTCCAAATTTACAGGGGAGGAAAAGGGGAACAATACAATTTTTTTATTCGAAAACAAAGTTCCTGGGTTTTGTCGGATTATATGGCATAGACGTTATCTTGGTCCCAAAAGAAAATTTGCAGTAATTTTAACCATTATTCCAACCAAATTTCATCCTATTTGAATATAATTGTTAATAATTCAAATTTGGCAACTGGCAAGTAAAACCATAAATAAACCTGTATGTTTTCGTAATCATGCATCTCCATTGTTTACTCGTTATATCAAACTTTTTGTTACATGTAATTCACTTTGTGTTACATGTAATTCTCATTTCGAACATAGTTTCGTCCGATTTCATGTTAATTTATATCAGGAAAATGAATTGAGCCAAATTTCCAGGAGAAAATCGGCCCAGATTCAGATATAATGCACCAAAGTCCCTATATATCCTTCGATATATTTGGATAGAGCTTCCATATATATTTTCGCCCGATTTTAAGTAAATTGGACATCAAACTCTTCATGCTAGTCAGGTTGACATCAAATTTTGCACAACGTACAAAATTGAGCATAGAATTACGTAGTTGCGTTTTCTAGAAGTACAGACATAGCCCAACAGATAACCTATTTATATTTGATTGAAGTCGATTTATATAACTTATGGATATATAGGTAGATTCACATTTAGATAAATATCACATATTTTATTTCATCCAATTTCATGTTAATAGTCCTGTTAGGGTATCATATAGTCGGCCCGTCCGACTTTACTACTTTCCTTACTGGTTCAATTCCAATTTAATTTTCAACTAACTCAAGGAAACTTACTTCGTCATCATCGAGTCCCCGGATAAAATTTTCTATAAATGTAATGTAATGTAGTTGCCAATAAATATGGAAATATATTTCTATTAAACATTGTCCGGGTGTAAACCCCTTGAAGACACTAGGTCAATATAACGGTATAGTCTGTATAGCCTCAACTAGCTCATTAGAAAAATTAACAACCATAAACACAGAATATGTAATATAAAAGCCTTACTACATGTAGTACACGTGGCATTAAATGGAAATTAGTTAATTCCAACCTCTTCAAAGCATAGCCCTCCCCCCATTTTCTTTGATTTGGAATTTGTCAATTTATATTCTAGCAAAAAAATATATATATATATAGTTTGTTGGCTTACATGTTCAGAACTTATTTCACTTTTTCTGAGGTAGAATCCGATTTTAATGCGTAAAATACCTTCTAGTATACAAAATGTTAACGTTTTGACATTGCATATCAATCGATTATTTTTTTAGTTGTTAACAATTCACTTGTTCTAAATATGAAGGTTGTTCCATTGTTGGATATGGTTTCGTTGTCAAATAAGTATCTCTGGGCTTCTTTGTTGAAAATTATAAATGAATTGTATATTAATTGCATTTTAATTAGGTTTTATAACAGTTATATGTATTGTAGTAGCCATTATCCCTCTTCACAACGCAATCACATTTTGTTATTTATATATAATATTGGAGTAGTTTACCATCCCTCCAACTCCTCCTGGGGTATATTTTGTATAGTAATATTAATTTTTAGTAGTCCAAAATCGCCCTAAATACATTTAAATTACGAGTTTTAATTTTTGTTACATTTGTTACGATTTATCTGTTCTATGAACTGCAAGAAACTACTATTTAAATATCTCCTCGCAAATTTGGATGTTTTGGAAATTATGTATGGAAACAAAAAAATTGCTCAGCTCCAGAACCTACAGGAAATTTCTATTAATCGAAACTGTTTTAGATTTGAAAAACTTTTCAAGTTGGGAACAGGTTTTAATGGGTCGATTATGGATAGCAACCAAAATCCAGTTGCGATTTCAACTGGCAACGCCACTGAAATAAAACTTAACATTATGAATATCAACTTTTCTCAGTACAAATTTTAGCTTTAAGCCGTATTTCCGACTACCAAAAGATGCCGTTGTGTACTTATTTGAAGCATTAAACCCTGGTTTCCGAACAGCTCGACGGCCAACAGCAATTCATCCTCTCTTAAAAGTGTGTGCAGCTCTGAGGTTTTTTGCGGAGACAATGACTTCAACCTTGGCATGATTCAATCCACAAAGTCGGTGGTTTTGACCGAAGTTGTACGGATAATAGAGGAAAAACTGTAAAATTTGGGTTGTTTCCAAATTTACAGGGGAGGAAAAGGGGAACAATACAATTTTTTTATTCGAAAACAAAGTTCCTGGGTTTTGTCGGATGCGTAGATGGCATAGACGTACATATCTTGGTCCCAAAAGAAGATGTTCGCCATTTGCAGTAATTTTAACCATTATTCCAACCAAATTTCAGTTCTTATTGCTAAACACGACTAAACAGCAACCAGAAATAAATGGTTGCCGAAACATTCTATTTGAAGCTACTGAAGTTGACAACAGTTGCCATCCATAATTCAAATTTGGCAACTGGCAACGCCACTAAACTATGGCTACCATCCGTAACCGACCCATAAATAAACGTTTTATATAGCGGTATGTCTGTATGTTTACTCGTAATCATGCATCTCCATTGTTTACTCGTTATATGTAATTCTCATTTCAAACTTTTTGTTACATGTAATTCTCATTTCGAACTTTGTGTTACATGTAATTCTCATTTCGAACTTTTTGTAGATTGTAACAGAAATATGTTCTCATTTCGAACTTTTTGTAGATTATAACATAAATCTGTTCAGATTTCGATATAGCTCACACTCTTTTGCTGGTTATTTGTGCAGATTGTGAAAAATCGGTTGAGATTTCGAAACAGTTCACCTACATATTTAAAAATAGGGTAAACATTTTGATTATATGGATATGAATCATGGGTACTTGGGCAAGCAGATAAGTCAACTCTTGGAGTTTTGAGAGAAAAAATCTCCAAAAGATCTATGGGCCGATCATATATAAAGCGAGTCAACTGATGGTTCACGCAGGAGGGGAAGACCACGAATTCGATAGAAAGATCTGTTTACATGTTATTCACATATCGTATCATGGTGGAGAATGTTGATGTGCTTGTCACACTAACCTATGGATGTCTTGTCTGGTGGAAGACACTGAGTAAGGGAACTTCTTTGTCCAAAGATCGGCGGCACTAATTTCTTTCTTGTAATATCATAAAATTATATTAGACATACCTCAGTTTAGACTATTTTAAAATATTGAAACTTAACAGTCTGACTTCATTTTCTAGAGAAATGGTTCGAAGATGACACAGATGTGGAAGTCTTCTGTGGTGAAGTTTCAATTAAGAACTCATGCTAGATGTGGAGTTTTTCAAGCAGAAGTTATAACAATCGATGACTATATACAGTAAGAGCGCAAAATCAATAACAATTTGTTAAATAAAAAATTGAATCATTTAAAAAAGGTACTAGAACTACACCATCTTCAAGCTTGACTATCTTTGTACTTCGGGCTTAATCTAGTTCCCTTTGGTCGGCATACAAATGATCTTCCCCTCTGTCCCTTAAATTTCACGTGGATCTGTCAGAAAAAATTAGTGCTTCAATTTCTTGAGACAAATTAGTATTTCTAAGTAGACCTGTCTATTGAAATAGACCTATAACACGGCATAGGTCTATGGAATGAATTGGACCTATACCTCGAGCAGAACAATAAAACTACACCATCTTCAAACCTAACTGTCTTTGTACTTTAGGCTTAATCTACATGTTTACCAATTATGATAGTATAAATAAAACTACACCATCTTCAAACCTGACTGTCTTTGTACTTTAGGCTTATTCTACATGTTTACCAATTATGATAGTATAAATTGCTCGATTTTGCTTTGGTTTCTCATAAATTAATTTTATTTCATACACTTTTCGTGCAGAAGTTTAGAAGATTCCATTTTACTGTTTCTTCATAATCACAGGGAAAAATAATTCCGTGTAAGTTTTTTAATTCATAATCAAGATTGCATTAAAAAAATGTTTGAAAATATAAGTAAGTTTATAAAACATCTTTTAAATTTTTAAAATTAAATGTAAATTAAAAAAATCATTGAATTGTCCAGCACTGTACATCGATAGTCATGCAGCCCTAAAGCCAATAAAGTTGTTCATGACTGAAGCTTAGCAAGATACACGACAGTTTGTAATAATTTGTTGGATTTCAGGCTATAGCGACATAAAGAGAAATGAAGTAGCTGACGAGCTTACTCGATTTGGATCGCAGAAGTTTCAAATATTCCACTATTTTGTCAATACATCAACATGTAGTTGGAATTTGTCACTTATTAAAAGGATGTGAAGCAGGGATTGTGCGCACAATAATAATGAAACTTACTACCAAATTTAAGAAAAAATAAAGCGAAATGGTTTTCTCCTTAGAAAATATTTACATGATGTATTTGGCATCTTCTGCTTGGCTGCTGTGATGATTTTGAAGGAATGAAATGTTTACACGTTTTCCGCTTCAGAACTTTTCGTGAGAGCGATAAAAAAACAGTCAAATTGTTGTAATGATTAATTCGCCTTAAATGCATAAAAAATAATTTTTGAAATTTAAATTGAAGTTTCGTTACTTTTTTTCATTTTACTTCGAGAGAACCATTAAAATACATACAAATGCCCAGGAGTTGTGTATGGGTGCTACTCAAAACTGGAAAAATGTTTTTCACACTCCAAGAACCCATAATGTCATGTTACAACCCAGTTACAATAAATGAGGCTGAACGGAAAGCACTTTGAACATCATGCTGTAGCGATCGGCGTGATATTTGTAAGTGCTACAATATTAATATGAGACAACATCAATGTAATTTTTTAAGTATAAATACCACATCGGAGCACATGTATGAATATAATTGATTCATTATAAACGTTAGCCATTCCTCTTGGATATACTACAAACTTCTCCAATCTATATCCTTCGGTAGTAAATGTGTATGCCATACAATTAAAATTTTTTTGATTTCTAAAACAAAATCTTGGTCAAATTGATCAGCTAAATATTGACCGATCATCATGAAAACATCTATACTTATCGTTGGCCAGATGACTTTCACCGTATAATTTCGAGCTGTTCAGGTCATAGTTGTGGTCTGTAAATATAAATAAATCAATACCAAAACCAATAGAAGTCGTCTTAGGTAAGAACCGAATCTACATGCAAAATCTCCAGAATTCAACAATGCAAATTATTAAAAGATGCGACACAGAAAATGTGTTTTAAGACGATAATTGTTTTCAATCGATATTTGACTCGGGTCCTGATAATCAGAATACAAATTATAATGGACAGACATGACACACATGGCTACGACGATTCTTCTAGTTGAGAGATGATACACGATATACAAACATGTGAGTCTAGGATTAATATATCGTACAGCTACAAACTCTTGAGGCAACACATACTTTTAACATAGATGTGTAGGGTATAAAAACATTTTGTTCTGATTGTTTCAAGGTTTATTAATAAGGTTAGCCGGCAGGCGAATTCATGCCTTATGGTATGTTCCAGAACTTTTTTAATAGTAAATCTAGTAAAAGGGAAACATTTCAAAATTGCTCTCAGAGTACAAAATAATTTAAAAAGTTTGGGAACCCAAATCTAGTAAAAACTCAAAATATTTTTCAATAAAACGTAATGATAGTAATGTGCACGTATATTTTGGTTCGAATAAAAATACTTTTTGTTTATTTATTCTTCAAACTATAAATTTGACAGTCAATGAATACTTCGAATTCGCCTCCTTCTTAATCTTATGAATAAACCAAGGTAAGGTACAAGGCACATATATTACAACGTTACCTAAAATTCAACGAAGCGTACAAAAATATTCAACTTCCCCACTATGACAAAATGTTTTGTACGGCCGTATTACCAAAATACGTCGAATCCATTTCTTTTAGCGAAGTAAACAAAATCGCGAAATAAAATTAAGAAATTATAAAATGTGTTCAAATATTTCATATTCTTATTGAACAAAATTATATTTCTTTATGTTGTGTTTCTTTTTTCAACAAAAGAAAAAAACAAAACTACGTTCTGTCATAGTTGAATTTTTTCAACTTTGAAAATTCGTACGTCGACGTATTTCGGCTATAAATACATGTGTTCTACTTTTGTGGTGAAAAACGTCAAACGAGCTAGTTGAATTTTAGGTAAGGCTGTTAGGTAGTCGCATCGGCGAATTACTACAACAAAGCAATTTTTTGGTAACATAGGTTAGGTTAGGTTTGGGATGTACGGCTGTTGTAACAACCGTCCACTCGGAAACTATGTCCATTGTGATCATCCTTTATGTATAGGTGTACCTATAAAGAGAAAGAAGAAAAGATAGTGGAAGAGTAGAGAGAGAGGTAGTCAGAATAGGTGGGACCGGAAGAGACATTATTTTAGCCAAGTTAATTTTTTGACAAAGCCTAGAATTAGGTTAGGGTCTATTTTGGAGAAGAAGACTAGATTATCAATTTCATAACATCCAAACTGTTTATGTCTTCTGCTGATCAGCGATGGACATTTGCAAAGGATGTGCTCAATTGTTTCCACTTCTTCTTCATCCTCACATAGACGACAGTAATCCTCTCCACTGGAGTCCCACTTAGAAGTGAGAGATCTAACTTTGCAGTGACCAGTAATGATCCCCACAACGATCTTAATCTCCCTCTTGTTGTGATCCAGCAGCGAAGACGTTCTTTTTCGAGAGAATTCTGGCCAGATAGATTTAGAGATTCTGCATGCAGGTTCCCTTAGCCATCTGTTGCCGACTACCTCGCAATAGAACGCGCGGATTCTGCCAATGAAATAGCTAATAGGGGGTTTCACAGATCTCTCAATCAGAAGACTGGACGACTGTGACCCCCCTCGAGCAAGCTCGTCGGCTATCTCATTCCCTTCAATATCGTTATGTCCGGGAACCCAGCATAACCCAACTATTTGACGTATATCATTCAGAGCGGTTTTACAATCATGAACTGCTTTCGAGTTTATAGTATGCGACTTCACCGCTTTCAGGGCCGCCTGACTATCTACGTAAATAGTCACCGGTCCTGTAAAGTCTGTATTAAGTGCTTTTACTATCTCGGCCGCTTTCGTGATTGCAAGAATCTCTGCTTGAAAAACGCTACAATCATTGTTGAGTTTATATGAGTTTCGTATACCTAATTCCCTGCAGTAGACGCCTGCGCCAGTGCCTTCTTCCATCATTTGTAAACAAGGCAAATTAAATTCAATTCGCCTTGACATTCCAAAATTAAGGCAAATTTGATTCAACCAATCAGAATAAATTGTTTTTATACCCTACACATCTATGTTAAAAGTATGTGTTGCCTCAAGAGTTTGACTCCTACACTCAAATTTTTGTATATCGTTTATCATCTGTCCGTCTGTCCATTATAATTTGTAATATGATTATCACGACCCGAATCAAGTCGTGATTGAAAAAAATATGTTCTGAAAACAGAACATCAGCACAATTATGAATAAACGATTCAGTATGTGTCGGCATCTTTCAACAATTTCCCTTGATGAATCCTGGAAATTTGGTATGTATATTCTGGCTCTGGCCTAAGTCGACTTTCGGTTTGGTTGTGACCGGTTTATATTTAGAGGCCACAATTATGACCCAAACCCAGGAAATTACGGAGACGGGTATCAGGCCTACGAATAAATATGACTGTTTTCATGATAATCTTTCAATATTTAGCGCGTCAAATAGATTTTATTTGAAAATTCGCATACATATTTACTACTGAAAGATATAGATTAATAGTATATCCAAAAGCAGTGGTTGAATTTTATAAAGACTGCAATTATATTAATGTATGCACACAGATGTGGTATTTGTAATTAAATATTTGCAGGCACTACATATTCTGAAATTATCTAATACTAATATTATCGCACATTCTAATATCAGGCCGATCGCTACGTGACCGCATAAAGTTCAACATTGAAACAACTTTCATCAGATTGAAAGGGCTTCTTCATCAAATCAATACACTTTCAACATATTACTCATACCAATATAAATGCTGTTCCGTATGATATATAAATATTTTACTTTCGGGGTGAGAAATTACCGAGTTTTTCAAATTTTAGATAACATAAAGAATTTTTATAAAAATTTTTCTAAAATATTCGTCAATACTTGAGAAATCTATGTATATATATTATTTTTTCTGACAAATTACATTTAAATTGTATTAACCCAACAGTTAAAAAGTATCAAGTCCTATAACTTCCATGAAAAGACTAAACAAAATGAGACTTTGGTCATAGCACTCGATGAAGATAACAACTTGGCAGTTATATGAAGCAGCGCCGACAAAAGTGAACGGAGCTACAATCTGCAAATTGAGAGCAAAGGCCACGTTGGTTACTCCAGCAGTAAACCAGCCGCTGTCTTTGGATGAAGCTCTACATATTATATACATAAAATATATGTCAAATAAATCATAATCGATATTACAATAGTCCTATATTTGTTATTTGAGCTTCAAAATGTCAGCATTATTTAATGATAGATGAGAATGTCGTAGATCAGTTTTCGAAAAAAGATACATACGATAAGATACGTCACCAATTAATACACTTTAACTTTTACATTGACATTCAATACACTTCAATTTTTACATTCACATGAAAACACAAACCGAGAGAAAAACTAAAATCCCTGCTGTAGTACCACAACCCTTTTTTACCAATTTCTTTACATGAAAGTAGGTACAGCATTGCACACGCACTAACTTTTAAGGATCTTTTCTCTCTTAACATTTTAAAGAAACTCGGGCGTATACAACACATCTACGTTATGCTACGAATACCATAATACCAATATCCTACTGCAATTTTAATGAATGACAGAAGTTTTGTAGTTAACACTTACTTGTGACGATGTCCATATAATCCAATATGTTGCTGAGAGCTTTTGTGGTAAAAGAAGCTATAGTTTCATCATACGGCGAAAGTGACTCGCTAAATGGGTCTGGACAACCTGTTGCATCAACGCTTTCGAAGATATATTCTTCCAATAAAATTTGGTAAATGCTGCTGAATGGAGTGGTAAATGGCCTTGTTGTATTGATGAAGGAACACGACGACGCTGAGTTTTTTAATGTGGAATGTAAGATGATGGAGAATCACCGTAAAAATCTTAAAGTATAAATATGTTATTATATGATGCGAAACAAAGAAAATAAGAATGTAACCTTCTGATCCTGCGAATATATGCCCAGATTGGATTGCACTTAAGGAACTATGTTGGAGAGATGCAGTTATATTTCCTTGTGTTTCTGAAAAGTGGGTGGCGATTCCTTTGTGTTATGTTTTTAAATGATATGGTGATTTAATCATGTATGTTGATGAGTTTGCAATAGAAGAGCTTTTATAAGTGCCCATAGTGGTGAGCTTCCGACGTTCTTGGGGTTTAATTTATGGCTTGCAAGTTAGTGTTGACACATTCTTTAACCAATAAACCCATAGCCAATTTAACTAGATATAAAAAGAATATTATTTAAAAATTGTTTAGTTTGATCATAACATATATGGTAATTATATACATAGTACAGCAAGCTGGCTGCAGGAATAAGGCAGCCATTGTAGAATAACACGTGACTACGATTCCATTATTAGAACCTTCAATCAAAATAGCATGCTCGTTTTCAGTTGTCAATACATCAACATTTAGTTGGAATTTGTTGGCATTTATTAAACTAGGGGAGACTGGGGACAATTCAGCATTTTTTTAAAAGGTCTATATCTCAGTAGGGGAGACTGGGGCACCTTCGGCACTTTTTTTAGAGCTCTATATCTCAGTACTTATTCAACATATATAACAACGTTATGGCTGATTATTGTCCTCTGACACTTAATTATAAAAAATAGTACCAAAAAGATATAAAAAAATAGTTTTAGTTACAAAATTTTACAGTTTTGTAACAAAAGTCAAATTCGCTGAAATTTTCTAGCGGCGGACGTTTACATCTCAAGGTCGCACACACCATCAGAAATAGGGGTTTTCTATCGCATTTTCGTCAATACAAGCAATTTCGAACCATATTAAAGGATTATTTTTAAAGACAAACTCAAAAACATTTTAAGGAAATAATATTGCACAATCTGTATATGGCCGAATATGCCCCACTTTAAAATGCCGAATGTACCCCGAATGTACTTTTTATTGTTTTTTTAATTTTTTTTCGATCAGTTAAAAGGTATGTTTAAAAACATAATTTTAAACATTTCTATAATAATACACATCGTAGTTAACCACTTTTTAATAATATTGTCTTAAAAATTTAAAAAGTTTTATACACGAAATACTTACGAAATGGAATTGAAATATTACAGAAACATCTATAAAATACAAAAACCCATGTATCTAAATAAGCTTATTAGCTAGAAATTTCAAACTTTGTGTCAGTTATTTATTTCGATATTCGATACCTATGTATCGAAACTAGTGATGTACGGTGAGAGCTTCATATAGAAAACGCGATTGCCGAAGGTGCCCCGATGCCGAAGGTACCCCAGTCTCCCCTACTTATTCAACAAATATTAACATTTTATCCCTGATTATTGTCCTCTGATACTTAATTATAAAAACTAGTACCAAAACATATAATAAATTAGTATTAGTTAAAAAATTGTACAGTTTTGTAAAAAAGTCAAATTCACCGAATGTCCGGGGTAGCTTCGGTATTTGATGGGGCACAGTCGGCACCATAGCCATAGACTGGTAATTATCACCGCTATCTGTTTGGTTGAAATTCAGATCCTCTAAAAGGTCTATTTTATTAAAATGTTTACCTTTTAAGGCTATATTTTATTTCGCATTTTCGTCAATACAGGAACGGTTGGTCTTGTATATGTAATTTCGAACTATATTAAATGATTATTTTAAAAGACAAACTCAAAAACATTTTAAGGAAATAATATTGCAATATATGGGAAATTACAAAAATCTTTTAAATTCCTCGAAACTGAGGTTTGCAAGCTTTGCAAGCAAGCTCGTTTATTGTATATCTCATGAATGAGCTCACCATAGCTTCGTTGCATTGGATTCCAAAGACGAAAATTTGATGCGTAAATTTTTATAAAAAACATATTTTCTGAGTCTAAATTTAAGAAAGTCCATTTAAATGCCGTGGAACCCCGCGTGATTTTAGTTTTTTACGTGCCGAATCTAATGAGCCCAGCCATATTTAATTACGCCCAATAAAACGGCGGATAAAGGTACCTTGAATGTAGGAAAAACTGCAAAAACTTATTTTGAGAAATTCGCGTGTATAATTGCGCTTTTCTTTGAATTGTTTTCTTCTACATTCATGTTTGTATCATCATATTCGCGACTCTGTGTGAAAATAGGTCAAAATAAATACATCGATACGCGAATAATATGCCTATTTTATCCAAAATTGATTGTGGTGGCACATCCGCGGTTCTTAACCAATTCTTTTAAAATAGATGTACTTTTGTGTATTTTCACCGGAGATTACTGAAACCTGATGCGCATAAAAATCTTATACACGTGCGTCATTTTTTGCCATTTTTACGGTTTTTGCATACTAAAGTGCATCGAGCTGCACACTTTGGCCGCTCAATGAAACATCGAAAAATTCATAATTGTTGGAAGAGATTGATTCGATTTATACGAAAACCGCATGCGCAACAACTGATTTCCACGAATACGCGAATTGCATGCTTTTCAATATTGACTACTTTTATGTATTGTAAGTACATTATATTTAGTAATTTTTAACGTCGAAACTCTTATCAGATTAATATACCGATATTTAACAATCATCGAAAAGAATTTGAAGAACAAAGCGTCGTATATTGTCAAAACAGTATTTCCTTAAACATACTAAAAAATCGAAAATTCAAATAAAGGTTGTATACGAAATGGAATAGAAATATTACAAAAACACCTGTAAAAATACAAAACCCGTAATCAATACAAAACGGAAGTTATAGATATTTGAACTAAATTAAAACAACCCATACACATTCCAATCTGAAATTTATAAAAAAATTGATTGTTAATTATCGAGCAAATAAATATATAAATGGAAGTATTAGGGCAACCGTGACATCCACCATTTGGTATGCTGCAACACAGTGCGCAATCCAAAATTTATCGCGACACGAAATCCAATACACGTTATTCTAGGTTCGATTTGGAACATTGTGCACTAATTCGTCCTAAGCGGACAAACTTTAGTTATTTGGCACATCATTTTGAAATCGGATGAAAATATATATAGAAGCTATATAAAAAAACCTGAAACGTCTTCATTCAAATACACTATGCAAAATTATATGATGGAGCTATATACACATCTGAATCGATTTCAACATCAAAATATCGTGCAAATAGAACAATCTATGGTGCACCATTTACATAAAATGGAACTAAAGTATATATGTGAGGTATATTTATATCGAAACCGATTTCAAACTTAACCAAACCATTCTAGACTAAATTCCATACCCGCTGCAAAATTTGGTGAATAAAGACCAAACATAGACTCCTCGGTGCAATATTTACATAAAATCGGACGAAACTATATATGGGTGCTATATCTAATTCTGAACCGATTTCTGACGGACATGCATAAATCGACTCAGTGATTCTATGCATATTCCCAAAAGAACCATGGGTCTATCTCGATTCCTTTTGTCTGTTACAAACATATGCACAAAGACATAAACACTAATCCCTTTGAGCATGTGTGCCATTTGTGAGTGGCAAACCCTTCAATTAAATTGCATTTTGAGTCAACATTCATTATTTACTGACAACTTTGAAAATGAAAGATGACAAATTACATTTAAATGTAACCTATAACTTCCACGAAAAGACGCATAACAGCTAAACAAAATGAGACTTTGGTCATAGAAATCGATGAACATCTGTCGCTTTTATTCACATTTTGAGTCGAGTGTCCAATTAAAGATATCTTTTTGGTGAAGCTCTGCGTATTAGATATATGAAATATATGTCAAATTAGTCACAATATCGAGTACAATAATCCTAAATTTGCTATTTGAGCTTCAAAATGTAGATATAGATTTCATAGATCAGATTTTGAAAAAAATGATACTCGATTTAATTTGTACAAAACCGAGAAAAAATCTAAAATCCCTGTTGCACCACAACCCGTTTTTACCCATGAAAGTAGACACAGTTTCCACACACACTAACTTTTAAAGACATTTTATCTCTCAACATTTATTAGCAAAAAGGACGCCCGGAGGTATGCAAAACATCTACGTTATTTTATTAATTTTATTACGTCTACGTTATACTGCAATTTTAATAAATGAAAGAAGTTTCGTAATTATCACTTACTTATTAAAAAAACACTTACTTATTAAACCAAATACTTGTTGGGAGCCTTTTGGGTGAAAGAAGCTATAGTTTCATCATGCTGTGCTTTCGGCGAAGGTGAATCACTAAATGGATCTGGAAATTCAGTTGCATCAATGCTTGTTCAACGCTTCCGAAGTGAATCTTGAATGTACTTAAATATGAAAAAAAAAAACAATATAAAAAAACAATTAGCCGTATATAACCATATTCTGTAATGTGTAGGATAAAACAAAAATGTAATTTAACATCGAGTTCCATTATGTTACCAATTAAATTTGAACATGTGAAAACAACAGCTTATAAACATGCCAGCTTATACATACATTTCCGGGAAAAGGTCGAACAAAACCGTAAAGTTGTGTTTCTCTAATTATACGTATGCAAGAGAAGTAAAAAAAACAAAGAAAGACAACATCTGTCATTAGCATTGTTCTAATGTAATGACTATAACTGTCTTCCTTCAAAAAAAAGAGGGTCAGCCAAATTTTGAAAAATCATAATTGCAAAAATCAAAGTTTGTACAACATTCTTAAAATACTACAAAAATAGTAGTTATGGTAAATTGTACAAAATTTAATCACACCGCTTATGCTTTCGTCCATTTTCAATTGACACACATGTAAATGAGGTCCCTCCGTATTTAGTTAATACGGACGTTCTATGAAGGCGAGAAGGTGAATATTTTAGAGGTTGTTCAATAATATGGATATCTTAATATGAGATTTAACGATGTTAAACGATATTTTACGTAAGGAAATTTAACTGCCTGTTTCACCAAGATAATTGCAAGTTTTTATTTTTTTTTTTTTTTTTTGCTTCCATTCGAAAAAAAAATTGGTTTTCTCGAACCCTTTTGAACGAATGTTTAATCGAAAGAACGCGTAAAGGTTTCATTATAAAGAATTCTAACGAACAATTCTCTTAATAAAAATAAAATTTGTTTAAATATATTTTACATGTGTCGGTTATGCTCAAGGTGGTTTACTAAGCGAATGAGCATAACAAATATTTCGATATTAGTTCATAAATTTTATTATAATATACAGACCGACGAGCACATATAACTAGATCGATTCAGCAACTCAAGGTATGACTAAAACGTGGGTTTAGGACCAATATTTCTACATGTAGACCAATATGTTCCATTCTACTAAAAGTTATGTATGTATGGATATCTTGATATGAGATTTAACGATGTTAAACGATATTTTACGCGTAAAGGTTTCACTATAACGAATGTCAAAATGACTCAATTGCTTCATAGCTTTCGAATAGATTGTACAGACGCGAATTATGTAAGAAAATTCCCCTAAAATTCACACCACACAATTCTTTTAACAAAATAAAATTTGTTTAAATATATGTACATTAAATGTGTCGGTTATGCTCAAGGTGGATTAATAACGAGCATAACAAATATTGCGATATTAGTTCATAACTTTTATTACAATGTACATAACTTTTATTATAATGTACAGACGGGCGCATATAGCTAGATCGATTCAGCAACTCAAAGTATGACCAAAACGTGGATCTTTTACCAATATTTCGGGGCATTTTAACTTCAGTTTTTACAACAAACAGAAGCACAAATAATACCCTGAAGGATTAGGCGAAATTTAAACAAACACTTTTTGTTCTCACAAAAGTTAATTCTGAGAGACAATAAAATCCCCCGAAAAAACATGTTCATTGGTACACTTCTTGGTGTCTGGAAAAATGTATATTGTATTTTAATAGTTGCTTGCATTCTAAAATATATTTTTAATTCATAACTTTAAGGATTTACAATAAGTAAACAATATTGTAATACTTCAAAAATACATTGATCTGATTGATGAAATAAAATTCGCTTCAAATTTGATATGTTACGGCGAATAAATTATTATTCACCCTGTTAACTATTTTGGCAAATACTTGGCCCAAAATTCAGGTCATCCATATATATACCATATACCAAGGTAGATATACAAGGTAGCCGCATCGGCGAATTTCTACAACAAACATCGGTTGTTGTATTTTGATATGTCAAAAATATTTTGCCAAAACAAACAGATTGACAAGATTTTTTTACACAAATTCTTGTAGAAAATGTTAATAGAAGTATTGCCAAAAAAGCTTTCGAAATTCGGAGATTTTCATTTATAATTTTGTTTTTTAATTTTTTGGTTCAACATTACAACAACATTTTTGACATTTATTTGTCCAACAGCTGGGCCGATGCGGCTACCTTATTAAATATACCTTGCCATATACCATGTATAGACCTTGGGTATATCATGTTCCCAATTCGCCGATGCGGCTACATTATGATTTTCATTAATCCAGATAACGCCAGAGATTTTCTTTTCAAAATCTTAAATTTAATTTTAAAATCTAAATATTTTGTTATAAATTAAAATTGTTAACTTATCCAGATAACGCCAGGGATTTTCTTTTCAAAATCTTAAATTTAATTTTAAAATCTAAATATTTTGTTATAATTTAAAATTACTAACATATGTTTATTTTTATTAACGTCTGTTTTCTAACAGTAAGAAAAAATCAAATGTACAACATTAACCGAACTAACTCTACTATAAAATAAAAACTTACATTAAGCGAAGTTGTTAACCCTTTTTTTTTTTTGCAAAAACTCGTATTGTTTATTGGATTGGAAATTATACTCAATCCAATTCCAACACATCCGTCATAATGGAAATATATGAATGCAACATCCGTCGATCACGACATGGGTGCGGTTAGTCAAACAACAGAAAGTTCCTGCTGTCGTTTTATATGCCTAGTATACCTAGTAGCAACTGGAATATTTTCTTGCTTAAAAATTCCTCGAAAAATAAATGTTTCCTTAAAAATATCATGCTACGTGTTTCGTTGTTCGCCAAATGTTCCCTATGTTCCCTCCCTATCGAATACCAGATACCATTATTGTACTACAATTGTAGCTACAATTCAATGAATTTTGTAGCTACAACTAAATTTATGTATATTTCTGTTGGTGAAATAAGTTGGTCGAAACTTTATCAACACACGCAGTCGTTTCGGAAGTTGTTTTATATGATTTTAACAGATTTGTGCTGCCGGCGGAGTTAACTCAACAAATGTATCTGGAAGCCCAGTTGAATCAAATAAACTGCATGAAACGGGGCATTGTTTGTCATTTTAACGAAAAGCGATATCACAGACTTTCCAAAAATTGGTACATTTATCGTCATATGTCCTAAGCATCAATCTTATCATATATTGCATTCTCATGAATGGAAAGGTTCAATTCTATATAGCTAGTTAAAGTGTTTAATATTTATTTGCATACATATTTACAACATATGATATTAATAATGAAACTACCATGCGTAATTTCCAGTATGCGTTATGCTTGAGTCGATATATCCAATTATATATTTATGGTCATTTAAATTGATTTGCAAAATAAATACGCCACTTATAAAAATTTCCTCAAATTCAGCACATTGCGTGAAAAGAGTGAGCTGGGCCAGATTCAATGCTATATAATAATAATTACAAACTTAATGATAAATCAATAACCAAAAAAGTATACGTAGATCAAGATAGTCCAATTTTTAATGAATTACAGCGCTATCTTTGGATCGGTACAAACATTCCACGGTTACTGATCTACGTAGGTAATAACTTTAAAAAATTATATTTATGGAAAATATTTTGTGGGTGAAAATACCTCAAGAATGATTCCTCAAAATTGGATTCATATATCCAATTTTTAATGAATTACAGCGCTAACTTTGGATGGGTACAAACATTCCACGGTTACTGATCTACGTAGGTAATAACTTCAAAAAGTTATATTTTTATTCAAAAAATACAAATGTACCTGGTTTTTGACCGTAAGCCTATTTAAGGTCGACCAGTAAGCGAATTCATAGCTGCTTCTATTAAGTTTAACAGAATTTTTTGCCGACGCGAAATCTAATTGTTTCGCCTTATTATAATTTAAATAAAAACACAACACAACTGATAACTTTGTAATATGATTTACCTGAAAATGTTCTTTAACCCTTTGTGGCCCAATGTTGCCCACAGGCAACAAAATGTTTTAGAGCTTATATTTAATACGCTGCTAGTATATGTATATTATTTGGATTACATATGTTAGGAGCTGATTATGGACGACACATATCAAAAGAATAAAATAAAAAATTCAAATATTTGGCCAAGTTATAAGCATTTCAATATATAGATGTGTGCAAAAATGTGTAAAGTACCAATTAGCGTATACCGTACAAATTATTTAAATCGCTTCGTAGTCAAAATGTACGAATTGTATCCTCCAAATTGATGTTGAGCCTTGTAAAAAAGATCATAATAAAAGTGATTTCTTCGTCGATATTGCATTTGCTTTACTTGATATTGGACTTTTATTTTTCAGAAAGAAGGTACTGTATCTCCCGAATGCAATGATGTAGCGACGTCAAATTTTGTGCATATCCTATTTAGGATAGATACATTAAATCTGTGCACAGAAAATATTTCTATAGTCACGGAAAAAAATCGGGGCTCAAAGGGTTAAAATCTTGAAATAGTCCAAATGTTCTTCACAAAGATAATATGAATTAAAATTGAATTGAAGGTTGACAAAATATTAATATATTCGTTTTAACGTCTAACATAATTATATATCCTAATAGACGATGAGCTCTATATATCCTGATATATGGTCTTTCAAAATAAAGTACCCTTGTGTTTTTAAGATTTCCGAGGAAATTGTGTTACATAGCCCGTGTTGAAATATGACCGACCATAGGTGTATGTCCTAAATCCTACGTAGTCCTGCTATGTCTAAATCAAAGAGATTATGTAACATAGAACGTATTTTAATTCCATTATAATTAAATTGTCATGCTGACAATAAGTTTTTGACAAAAATAAACAAAAACAATTATTAGTTTATTTTTGTCAAGAACTATTCTTTGAGGAATAATTAATGAATTTGTGTATTCTTGGGTTTTTAGCGGTTTTAGGTCAGTGAAAAATAAACTTTAAGACCTGGTCGCGATTAATTTTAAGTTTCCCACATGCAGCCCATCGCTCCTTGTGATGTTGTTAATATTGTGAATTAAAATCTATTTTTTCTATGGAGTGGCTTCATAATTACATTTTGTAAGATACCCTCTATTTATTTATACCATAATTAATAATACTCCCTGTATCATTTAATTGAGTAGACCCAATCCTGTTTAATTATATTTATGTTTATATTTTTTTCTATATTTTAATTAATATTGTAAAATGAATTTTATTATTACAGATACATGAGTTGATCCCATCCTTCTTGTGATAACAGTTTTATAAATTATTGTTAATTAATTTTATTGTAATGATAAGTGCCTCAATTTTTGTATTTTTTTTTTTAATACTGTTTTAATAACCACGATAACATTATAGAGTAACTTCAGTAGTGTTGGCGGTTTATTTGGGATACCATTTGTATTTTGTTTTTGCAAAATAGTCAGGCTGAATCCCAGTTTGTTGTTTTTATAAAAAAACAACTATTTATTAGTGGGGAATGTATGGCATTGTTTGCCTTACCCCTCGGCAAACAATGCCATACATTCCCCACTAATAAATAGTTGTTTTTTTATAAAAACAACAAACTGGGATTCAGCCTGACTATTTTGCAAAAACAAAATACAAATGGTATCCCAAATAAACCGCCAACACTACTGAAGTTGTAGACGCAGGCACGGTTAAACTGTTTGGTTTGTTGCTGTACACTAGCAATACCAACAAAGTCGTTGTGTGCATTTGTCGCGATGTGACAACACACAACAGTGGGAAAGGTGTGGTATTGTTTGTAAATGCCTTGTTAACCTCGAAGTGAGGCTCCAGCGAAATTCTCATGCAGTTTATGTCGTTGGTCAGCTAAGTACTTCGCTTTGTTACAAGAGACATTTGGGTATGAAAGGTTTTTTGTATAGAAGCAATAGCTTCTGGGGAGAATATCCCAACAAAAAACTAAGGGAACTGATGAGGATCAGTGGCGTGATCCGAAACTATAGTCTTCCCTGCCTTACCCCTCGGCAAACAATGCCATACATTCCCCACTAATAAATAGTTGTTTTTTTATAAAAACAACAAACTGGGATTCAGCCTGACTATTTTGCAAAAACATTATAGAGTAACTTTTTTATTATTTTTTATATATTAAGCTATTTCCTCTCGATCTTCGAGTAGAATCTTAGTTGCAGTCAAAATTTTTGTTTGGGTTTCTGTGAATAATTACTACTTTTACTAGTTATTACTTGTCAAGTTAGTGAAATGTACATGTATTATTCTTGGCCCGCAATTGTTATCGTGATTGTTAAGATTTTCTTGTTTTATTTTATAGTCGAGGATTTTCGCGTTATTGTTTATTATAAGTGTAATTATGAGATTTGTAGACTGGTAATTTCTTAAATGTGGTCTGCGGACTTTTAAATTATTGTGAATAAATAAATTAAATTAAAATTAAATCTTGCCTTCTTAAAGAAAATTGAAGAACATAAATCCCCGGCCAAAGACTAAATCATGGAAATTGTGTTGACTGTATAAAATCTTTCCATAGGCGTATTTTACCTCCGCCGAGGATTGTGACAAGCACCAAGGGGCCGATTCCAATATAGGCTAACACAATCTCCTCGATTTTATGAGTAACTGGGATTTATGGACAGATTTCCACATATAACATAAAATATGTGGACCAATCGGCGAACGGGGTTATAAATGATTTAATCCTTGGTTTCCTTTCCGTCCGCCTCTATGAATGAAGTTTTCTTGAATTTTTATTATTAAAAAGCCATGGTACAATTATAAAAGGTAACAGCAAATCCCAGCTGATTTGATTCCAACATAATACTAGTGTCAATATGAATTTGACAAATTATGTTTTTAAAAATCACCCAACAGGAAAATTGGGAACGCATACAATTTGAAATTGTTCTTTATTAAATGTGCTCCTTTATTCAATTTACTCAATCTGCCTGCTGGGAAAGTTTGAGGAAGCAAATCTTTCTTCAAGGAATAACTCGCTATTCCCAACATTTTCATATGTGTTACACATATATATGGCAATGGCTCAATTATAGGAAAGATGTGGAAGCGATAGAAATATAAATTTGATAGATTTTCATTCATGTTTTTCAATTTTTATTTTGAGGATTCGAAAATATTTCATTTTCAAAATAAAAATAATTTGATGATAATTTTTTTATTTGTTTACATTTTTCTGTCAAATGAATTGACACTAGTAGAACTTACAACAAATTTCCATGTGGTTGTTGCATCGTTTTTTGTACAACAACACTTGCTGTTACCTTCTATTATTATACCATGTTAAAAAGCCTACATTTAAAAAGACCATTTTTGAAATCGAAATGTTATTGAAATTGTTTTTGACAATTTACTTTACAAACAAAAAAGAAAAAAAGTTTGAAACCATATGATTGTCACTTACACCCTATTAAATACACCTTGCATTTACATTATTGAAAACATTAATTTCATAAAAACATAAACGAAGTTTTCCGTTCTTTGTCAGGGTAATGTGAAAATGAATGTGAAAATACTGTGATTGCGTTGACATCTGTGACCATGCTGGTGAAAACTTTAATACAGTTATAAATCGGTTCAAGAGTGTCGAATATTAGTTATAACGCTAGTGGCTTCAGTTATCTAAATTTTTGTTACATAAAATAAAGACAACATTCGATTAAAGGAGTGTCGAATATTAGTTATAACGTTAGTGGCTTCAGTTATCTAAATTTTTGTTAGATAAAATAAAGACAAAAATTAAATTAGACTACAGCATTCGATTAATTACTTTTCAAAGAGATCTGCGGTAACCGCCCAATGCGGACGACATAAAAAATCTGTATTTATGTACACTATGCCTATGATTTTGAGTCGAAAATAAAAAAGGAAAAAAAGAGAACATTTCAAATAAAATGATTCGATTGGTTTTCTTCGCAAATTCAAATGTAACAATGAGATGTTTCAAAATGTATGTAGCATGTTATGTACAGAGTAGTTCTTATTCAAATGATTTTTATCTATTACTTTTAATGAATAATTAATTAGCTTGTACATATGTTACATGAAAAGAAATACTATTGTTTAAAATTTATATTTATACCCTACACAACTATGTTGTCAGGGTATTATAGCTTTGTGCAGCCCCAAATGTTTGTAACACCGCGAAATATTGGTCCTAGACCCACCTTTAAGTATACCGATCGTCATATCTCGACTAGCTGAGTCGATCTAGACATGTGTGTGTCCGTCCGTCCGTCCGTCCGTCCGTCTGTCCATTATAATTTGTAAACACGATACAGGCCACAGTTATGGACCAATCTTCACGAAATTTTGCATGTAGGATGGGTTCTGGCCAATGAAGACCCCTATTGTTTTTGGAAAAAGTTGGTTAATATTTAGGGGATGAAATGGACCAAATACTAAATTTTTGTCGGTTTTTCTGGTCGCTCCAGAGGCCGCAATTATGGCCCAAACACCGCGAATTTTTGCATGGAGAAGGGGATTGGGCCAGAGAATAAGCATGCATGTTTTGATAAAGATTGGTCAATATTTAGCGGGCCAAATGGACCCTGACTTTTGTGTGAAAAATGACAAAATTTGTATTCTATGGCATATATATTTACTCCTGGAGGATGTAGACCCCAGGAGTTGATAGCATATCCAAGAGGAGTGGTTGGCCTTTAAATTGATACCAAATATAGTGATGTATCTACTCAGATGTGGGAGTTACAGTCAAATATTTACAGGTGCTTATGTATTCAGATATTATTTAGTAACCCATTACCACATTAGAGGGAGAAATATCGCGCTGATGGCTTTGAAATTTTTCATGAAGTTCCAGTTATGGTCAAGAACAACGCCTACAATTTTCGGTGATTATCAGATTAAAATTTTGGGATGAAATGGACCGAAAACATAATTTTTTGTGTGTTTTCGAGTAGAGCATAATCCGAAAATCACAACACACCCACCGTGAAGGTAATCTGGACAATTAATTAGAAGGACTGTACTGAATATTCGAAAAAAGTAAGGAAGAGGTGTTGTTAACCTCTAATCGGACAAGAGGGGGCAAATATCACGAAATATTACTCAGACTCGGAATAAACATCCTCAGAAAGTTAGAGTTCGTAGTAGTTGTGTAGGGTATCGTATGGTCGGCCCCGTCCGACTATACTGCTCCGCTCACTGGTTTTAATTTAGTCTAAGTTCATTTTGCAGTATAATGGCTTTTTTGGCTTCGCTTTGAAATGAATAAATAAATAATAATAATAACAAACTTCCGATACATTGAAAGAATAAACGCATAAAGATAAAGTGATCATTTAGACAATTTGCCTGTGTGGAATGGAGGACACAGCCTTTAGGGAAAGTAAAGACTCGGGAATAATGTCGTTAGTCGTAGAAATAAAAATACAGAACGAGTTTATAGAAATATTTGTGGAATACACCTAGAAGTTTATTGTTGACGAAATGAAAAGCATTCTTTTCGGGTTAAGCGGATGAAACTACTGATATTTCCGGGAAGGAGCTGCTATCAATAAGTATTAGATTTTTCGATAAGTAGGGGAGAGGGGGCACCTTTGAACACTTTTTTCTTTCAAGCCTCATACATTTTTTTTATAATTTTTGGTTTCTTATAAAATTTAACTAATAGGTACATATGTAGCCTTTACAATGAATATACATATGACATACATTAAGCTTGATATAAATATTTTATTGCTGTTTTAAGGGAGGAAGTCAAAGTGTTCAAAACTGCCCCCCAGGGGGGCACCTTTGGCATTTTTGAACGGCTTGGTTTTTTACAGTGTTTATGTTAAAATATAAATGTATTTTATTCAAACATATCAGAAATGCATTTATTTATTAAAAAATATATACAAAAATTTTCGAAAATTAAAAAATTCAGATCAAAATTTATTAAAACATAAAATGACATAAAAACAAAAATTAATATGGTGAAAAATACAGTTAATTTCGTAGCCTTATTATCCCATTTGAAATTTTGAGAAATCGAAGCCAAAAGTTGAAAACTCCGCTTTTTACTCGAATTTAATGGGCATGTTCAAAGGTGCCCCACCCGTGGCATTTTACGGAAATGTATAATTCAAAGGTGCCCCACCCGTGGCATTTTACGGAAATGTATAATTACCTTTTTTGTATATATATGAAAGGAATTACATTAGTTATATTTCAAATGATTATTGGAATGCAAAAAATTTGTTTAACAAAAGAAAACTTTCACAGAATTCTTCCTGCGGCCTTACAACCAAAAGAAAAAAAGTTTACAATTATACTGCGAATGTCAGTATATCCCCCATATCCGCCCTCTGGTATCAATAGATCAATAGATTTAGTCAACATCCCACATTGGAAGCTTTCCCGGACCATGTCATCCCATAGTCCCACTTTTCAGTTATGCTTATATACTCATGACTCGATTGTTCCGAAGTTGTATATAAGCATACAACATATGCATTACAACATTGTTGTGTAGGGTATGCAAAATAAGATTGTGCGTATTATAACGGCTCTTTTCTCACTATTTATATTACAAATCGCAAAATTTTGATACTGACATGTTCAATAAGATACATCGATTTAATAAAAAAAAATCTACAATTATCCAAATTATCACATGTCAAATTTGTCTGTAAAATTATAATTGAAATAGTATAATTATTCTTCAACAGTATAGTCGGGCGGGGCTGACCATATAATTTACATTCTATGGTGTGGGTATGATACTATGAAACCATAACACCTTTAAAAATGTCAGTATATCCCCCATATCCGCCCTCTGGTATCAATAGATTTGATTAATAGTCAACATCCCACATTGGAAGCTTTCCCGGATCATGTCGTTCCACAGTCCCACTTTTCACTTATGCTTATATACAACTTCGGAACAATCGAGTCATGATTGTGGTCTCTATAGAAAAATAGACAAAAAAAAGTGTTATCGATCCATTTCTACCTCCGTCCATTACATACATATGGCTATTATGCATTACAACATTGTTGTGTAGGGTATGCAAAATAAGATTGTGTGTGTTATAACGGCTCTTTTCTCACTATTTATATTACAAATCGCAAATTTGGAAGATTCCCAAAACATTAAAAAAAAACTATGTCCATATATGGTTTCATATAAGTTTATCAACAGTACAATTGTAATTTTAAGAACAAATGAAGGCTTGAGAATCATGATAAAACATTATACTTTATGTACATACCTTATTTGTGGGTCTACTTTCTTCAACTTTTGCTTCTTTTTTAATCGACTATAGAGAGATATACTAACGTATTTTTAGAATGTTGTAGAGAATCGAAACACACTTTTGTAAATCTATTCAAAATAATATATTCTGCTGCGCATATTGTGCCCTTCTGCTTGGCGTCATTTTTAGCCTCTGCCAACTCTGACTCAGTAATAAAATAATTGTTTCTTTTTTGAATATGAAGACAGATTCAATGGATCCTATCAATTCCAACCAATTTGCCCGCTCCGTGTTCAGGGTGTTGTGGTTTCTTCGTTGATTCTTTTTGCGCACCGTTAGCCCAGAATAAAAAAATGACGGACCTAATCTAAAAACGTTTCGAACGCTACTAAGGGAGGACAAGGCAGAATGGGAAATAAGGTAATCATCATGGCCCAAATAGCAGGTCATCCAGAAGGCGATTTGAAGGAAGTGCACAACCCTGTATCTAAATGTTTTGTCAAATGTTGTTGCGACAAAAAATCTTTGAAAGAATTTCGACTTATTTTGCACTTTTTGAACGGGCACAACAAAATTTTACCATAGCACTGATTTAATTTTAATAAAAATTTTGTGTATCTTAGGATAATTTTTAAACAAATTTAAACTTTCGCCGATGCTTTTGTCAAAGCTAACTATAATTATTTTTTTTAATACTATAGTCAGGAGAAAGATAATTATTTTTCTATTTAGATCTATATGTGATTCACGCAAATATGTTAAAGCACAAACAACAAGTTTGAAAAAATAAACCCTGATGACATAAATTAAGAATAGTCTTGTATGAACGGGTTAATTCATGTACGTAATTCTGAGAGCTACGTTGTCCGAATACCCATCAAAACATTGCGTAAAATTGTTAGGTGTAAATATATTCTACTCGTTTTATTCGATCTTATTGATTAACCGAAAGTCGATTAAACGACTATTGTTCATTAAAACTATGTCATGTACGTAATTCTGAGAGCTACGTTGTCCGAATACCCATCAAAACATTGCGTAAAATTGTTAGGTGTAAATATATTCTACTCGTTTTATTCGATCTTATTGATTAACCGAAAGTCGATTAAACGACTATTGTTCATTAAAACAATGTCTGGCATATAAATAGTATGAATTTTCGAAAAATAGTTTATGTGAGCTGTAGTATCTCATACAACTAAAATTGACAATATAAAGATATGATTATATTGAACATCTGAGTACATTATATTCTCAAGACATCTCTTTTAGTGATATTCCAATCGTATAATCACCAAGAGTTCGTTTACGCGTTTTAATAAACCCCAACCCGAATGTATCGCGTGTCATTTCTATTTGGTTGTTTGTGACCGAATAACACTATTTTTTTTATTATATATTTATTAAAATTACATATTAACACTCAATAATACTTAAATTCTAGTTGTTTGTAACCGAATATTATTTTTTTTATTAAATATTTATTAATATTACATATTAACGCTCAAGAATACTTAGACTGTGCGAAATACTCTAAACTATGAATATCGAGTTATCCATTTTTTCAGTAAATTTTACAGCAAAATACCAAAAAACTACAGTTTTAATTGCATCTAAGCCACCAAAGTATACCGACATAATTCAATAATGGTGAGTAAAAACTCATATATATATATATATATATATATTGGCGCAAACTAAAAAACAGCGCAAACTAAAAAACAGCATTTTATGTTGTTTACCAATACTTGGGTTTTCTTCATCAATTTTAATGTTTAATAATACAAAATCAATATAAAATTCACAAAACAATCAATTTGGTTGAGGACAATTTTGTTGTTTGTTTACAAAATATAGCAAAACTGCTGACTAAATATCAGCTAATGCTACAAGAAAATTCTTACTGAGTAAATTTTCCTTGTAAGAATTTGCAAATACTCAGTAACACAACTGTCAAATCTGTTCTCTCAATTCACTCTCTTTTACTGGACTTTTGGGTAAACGAACAACATTTTGTAACAATTTGTACAAATTCGTACAAATTATTGAGTAAACGAACGAACCTATTGTTTGATTTTTGTTCATTATTGTAGCAGAGACAACAACCGTTGCGTAAGTGTACACGGTCTATGTCATTGCTGCAATAATGTGCAATGCTATAAAAGCATACAGCAAATACATAAAAGTATAAAGATGGGACATTTCATAGTCACGAATAAAATATAGATGTCGGTGGGGTATAACATTATGTTATGTCACGATATGGTGACATAACATAATGTTAAATTTTGAGTGAAATGGTTTTTATATTCTCTGAAATGCACTGGAATTTTGACAAACAACTAATTTTAAAGAGACAGATATAAAAAATATTCTCACACAGTTGAGCACTTTTTTCACAAAACAAAATACATATAAAGCTGTAAAGCAAATTGTCTACATATTTATAATTTTGTTGAAGCAAACAATTGAAAATTACAATCGGAATCAAGGATGAACCCAAAACGCAGTATATCTTGTAGACCATCATAAGTGAGAATATAACGAACGGCAGTCAATAATAATACCAGTCTACAAGTATTGCCGAGTACACAGCTGTTTGATATCTCATTGAGTATCTCTCTGTAATTTTGTTCCAAGAAACATCTCCCACGTATTCGTTTGTAATTCCTCGAAATAGCCTGGCTATAATTTCGCGTTTTGGGTATAGCGAACTTCCATAAAAATGATTAATATAGATCCAAGTTCAGGGTAGCCCCCATACAATTGTACCCCCAATCTTCGGTATTTTTGCCATGTTTTTAATCGGAATTTGTTGTAATTTCATAAGGGTACCCCCCAATTTTCGGTTCTTGAGTGCGTTTTTCAACTGAATTCGCTGTAATTTGGTTCACTGGATTCTTATTAGGTACCAAATTTCCCCACTAAAAATTATAAATATAGGTGCACTTTTTTTTGGTAACTCTTATAAAACGGTACCCCCATTTTCACTTAGGGGTTTTGAGCGTATTTTTCGACTGAGTTGGCTGTAATTTAGTGCTTTGAGTTTTTATTGGGTAGCAAATCTCTCCACAAAAAAGTATAAATATAGGTCATTTTTTTGGGTAGCCCCCATAAAAGGGTACCCTCCAATTTTCGGTATTTTGGGGTTTTTGAACGCGTTTTTCAACCGAATTCGCTGTAATTTGGTATTTTGTAGTCGTATATGATAAGAAATCTCCGTACTTTTAATATTGGCCTCCTTTTAGGGGTAGTCCCCATGTAACCCCCTTTCAGTTAAAATATGAATTTCCAAGACGATTTAGCCATCTTTTGTAATCAATCTGTCTTCTAAGGATATCGTGATAAAAAAACTCCAAACTGACGATGATGAAATACAACGCCCAGCATTTAGGCATCTCCCCCATATAATGATACCACCTGAAGGAAAGTATTGAGATAAAATATTGAGTTCGAAATTGAGCTATTCGGTCATTAATTAGGCATATATAATCATAATTCCCAATATTCGCTAATTCCTAGCTTTGTAATCAATATTGACACCCCTTTAGGCAAAGCCGCATGTAAGTTTGTACTCTAAATTGCAGTCTTTTGAGGATTTTATACACATGTTCCACTCGCTTTTTTCACTTGTCTACGGGACGGGCGGTTTTTTACCAATTGTGCGATTTGGGCGTACCACCGTTCCTAGGCTGTAATCGTCCGCTTGAGCAGTATTTAATGAAGCAACGCCGTTGTAAAAACAATTCATCTACTATGTCTATATTTTGGCAAATTCAAATTAAGCTTTTTATTTTTGAAAAAATGGCAAGCATTTTTTGAGACAATCTATAACATTACACTCAATGTTGGGAGCCATATTTTTTCTGAGAGAGCTTTCAAAATCTGCATTTTTTTCCAGTCGACTTCAACACCATCTATATAGAAAAATTGAAATTTTTCTGGAAAATGCATTTTGTCTAGTCTTTGTTATATTTTAGGTCTTTGCACAAAGACATAAAAGTATAAAGATATGACATAAAAATATAAAGGTAATACCACTCATACGTCGTAAATTCGTACGCATACGCATTAATTTAGGTACGACCCTAACATATAAAACAAAAACACACATGCAAAATTAATTTTGAAATGAAAAATTATAATGGAAAAACGAAATTGCCTCAATTTTGCTCGGAATATTCTCCGTCTTTGCCAAATAAAGGTCTTCACTATATTTAGATTTGAATGCAGTATTATAACCCAGAATTTTTTTTTCTAATTTTCAAAGAGCAATTTTAATAAGTGATTGGAAAAGGGAAGAAACGCTTACTTGAAATATGGAACTTATAACCATATTTAAAACCCATTTTTTAATGAATGAATTACTTTACACTTTTAAACAGAAAATAAAACTAAACAAATTTCTCACAGTTTACTGGAAAATTTTGAAATATGTGTATTTCCAGGCCTTGGTTTGGAAATACACATATTTCAAATATAAAATCAGACAGTAAACACAGGTGAGTATAAAGTCAATTTTAATTTATATTGTCTTTGTGAAGCACATTTGGACTATTTCAAGAGTTTTAAGAAGATTTTCAAGTAAATTATACTACAAATTATAAATTGTGTTGTGTTTTGGCTGTGTATTAGTGCGGACAGCCCTGATATATATGTATATGTACAGTGGCGTGTAAAAACCCAAAACCACCATCTTGCTAAGATATCAGATATTATATCAGGGAGCAAAAAAAAACCACTCAGGCTATCGTGAAGGATCGCAACATATGGAAACTCGACCTTATATATATATATTCGTTTTAAATTGTTTTCATTGAGTTTTGGGTTATCGGACGGTATTGTGCGTACTTTAAGTGGGCTTTCCAAAATATTATTGACACTTTTATCAATGGAGATTTGAAATATGTAAATTGTTCTGATGAAACTATAATTAACCGTTTCCAATCATGGAAATCTTCGGCGACATCAAAAAGCAAACTGTAAAATATGGCAAGTTTGATGGTTTTCGAGGAGGGGTTCGGGTTTCAACAAGATATATGTCCTAACGACACCTCGAATATTGCTAGAAATTGATTTGTCGAACCAAATCTTTAATTGCTCAAATGTGCAGCGCAAAACCGGACATTAATCTTATCGAAAATTTATGGGCGTTTATAAAGGGAAAGAGAACCAACTAACTTGGAAGAACTCTGGCAAAGAGCATAAAAAATGGTAGAGAGTATTGGTAGTACATAGCGTGGAAAACATACCTAATATACAGTAATGGCATCTAGTTGGTTGGTTATGGAGGGTGCGCTTATAAGGAGACTTTTATTATGTGGATACATTCGTATAATAAATTATAAATCCGGTAATAAATTATTGTTTTGAAAGTCTGCGTGATCAAGTTATCGGTAACAATGGATCAGAATGTTTTTTAAATATTTATTAAAAACATTTGTCAACACTCCAGGAAACTAAGGTCATATACTGTACCTGGAGAAGAATATTAAAATATGTTCCAAAGACAGACACCGTACAGACTTGACAAGGCGCATTTTGAGAAAATGTTTGTTCCTGTTTACAATATTTCTTACAATTTACCCAGTTATGAAATGGGTGGCAATTGCCTGTTTTATAATATTTACTATTGTGCCGTTGTGCTATAAGTGCTACACAACAAAAATTGATTTTTAATATGTCAACGACTTTTTTGAATTAAAATTTCTGTACAATTTAGGGAAAAATATGTGTATGTAAAAAAACGGTACGTATGTATGCAATATATATGCACCAGTTTAATAATCCCTACACATTTTTAAGAATTTTTCTTATTTACTACAAAATAGAAATAAATTCTAAATTTAAGAAAAATGTGTTATTTATGTGTGTGTAATGTTACGTTTTAGCACTTTACTAATTAATCCCTGTATAATAAATATTATTAGCTTAGTATTACACATGACTGTGCCGCTCACGACTGAATGGAATTTTACGCCGCTACAGAAATGGCTCCAATTTGTTGCAAGTGGAACACAGCGGAGCATCGTAACAGAATGCGAATTGTGTGCTGTCATATTACCAACACTCTGATACATTCAGACCAGCAACAATCCACTGCTTTCCTCTACCATGACTGTGTTTTCACCATCCATCATCTATTTATAAGGACAGACATCAATCATGCCCATATGTACATACATAGGTATGTGTATGGGTATTTTTGTTCCTGTATCAAGTCAAGCCAGGAAGAAGGGCTGAGTTGTGTACATATTTGAACAGTTATACAGTTATGTTCACATTTGTTGCACTGATCATCTTCACAATGCATACACAAGTCGAATATACATACTAACGTTCAAACAGCCAGACACATAAATTTACTAACCAACACATCCATATGCACTATCCTTACAAGGTAATGTATTTGCACATGAGCATGTGGGGTGTGTGTACTGGTACGCTGGATGGTGTAAACGAGTTCGAGCGGGTATGGGAGCAGGACTCGAGTTTAAGTATATACTCGTGTACATATCGTATACAAACACTCAAAGCAAGCATAGACAAATTCTATTTGCAAACATTTCACTTGATTTCCAAAAGACGAATCCCTTTGCTTCCAGCCATTCACAGAGATATTGATGCGGCGTTTTGTTCTTTCGATAACAGTTGTATAATTTTTCAAAATCTTGACCATTATGCGGCGGGAATAAGCAGCAATCAATATGGTCTATATTTTCTACACGTACTAAACACCATTAAAATTACATGGTGTAGAAAATGTGGACCAAATCGGGCAGTTACTAGACTTTATACAACGTCTTCTCTCAAACGAATTTTGGAAAACAGAGCTGATTAATTAGTAATAGCATTATTGAAGCGACAACTATATGCATTGACGTATGCATATGCATTAGCTTTAATTTTTACAGATTTCGGGATAAATAGTAGAGGGGGAGAGAACAAATGTACATCACATACACTGTGCTAACAGTCATAGGTATGTATGTACACAAATTGCACCTAATGTTGATGTTGCTGCTGACATTTCCTCTTTGCGCTGTGCCACTAGTGGTGTTGCTTATACACTGTTCGTGTGGTCTTGGTCGTCGCTACTCATCCATCCATACTAATGCACAAAGCTGAGTGAGCACTTTGTCAAGGACGAAAGCCATGCGAAGCAACAAAGGAAGAAACATCATGCCTGCATGCCTTGCGTTCTCTTAGTATGTCTACGACAACACTCTCGACAAATCGAAATTGTGTACTCTGGCAAAATATTGGCACAAGAAATCATTCCATCCTGTTGACATCGTTTCTCAACCAAACAACCAGCCATCAGTCTCCCAGTCATATGGCCAAGCAATAAATGGGAGACAGCTTTGCCAACCTCCGACCAGGCATATCCACACGAAAGACATAACGTATCTTTCGCTTTGTAAAATCGTAAGGACTTAAAAGAAGGGCGTATGCTAAGTTCTATTCATGGACACAGTTAAGCTCATACTTGGGTATAGATATGTTAGCGGAAAATAATAAACGAATCCAGAATAGAAAATATCAAGTCCAATGCCGATCAACTTTTAATGTGTCGGCATTCTTGAACACATCGGACACATTGGTATTGATAATATACAGCATACTAATGATCTGTAATTTATGTGGAACCCGTTTTAAATCATATCACAATTTGTTATTACATATCACAATTTACCGCGGGTCTCTCATTAGTTCTTAAAACGTTTGAAACCGCCGTGTGGCACTCACGACTGATAGCCGAACTCATTGCAAAGCTTCGATGTCACGTGATGACTGTAAACAGTTGCAAGTGTGCTGCTACCGTTTTTTTTTCAATTTCAAGTGTGCCTCTTTCCTCTGTACCTTCTCTGCTATGACGAAACGTGGATTGCTACGTTATGCCAGTCTGTTTGTTTTACATCCGGCATTATCCTGGGATTATTCCATCCGTTCTATAAACACGATGAGTGTGTTTGTGCATGTGTTTTATGATTGTTTTTTGTTTGTGATTTTTGTTGTTGTTGCTGCTGCTGCTGGTGGTGGTGGTAGTGGCGGCGTTGTTGTTATAATTGCAATTTTCATTATTAATGTTTTCCCAGAGCAAATACAAGTCGCGTATTCGTAACAAAAGCCGTTCATTTGTTCGTTTAACTCAACAATTAAAATTGTGTTAAAGATGTTCTCCGTTCAGACATCATTCCCACCCGTCGTAGCCTTCGTAGCATCATGTTCTCTCATTTTGGGTTGTTCTCGCCTCTATTCTGCAGGACTTGCCTAGCTGGTAACGGAATTTGGAAAACTAGTAAAAAATCATTTCTAAATATTTGCCTTGTAGAGCTTATTCTTGCCATCATCCGCTTAGACGTTGGGTGACTTTTTCACAACGAAAGGATGCCATTTCTCCTAGATGCAACAGACACCGTCCCAAAACGACAAGTCTAGTGGGTTACATACGTTCGTGCTTGTGGCTGTGTGCTTCACATGCACTCACTACACATTGGTGGCGGAGAAAGTGTTGATGATGACTGAAGCATTACGGTATGGCTCCATGGTGTTTATTCGTTCGTTTGTTTGCCTGTTTGAACTTTCTCCAGTTTCAGTTTGCATTTGCAAATATCCCTGCTCTGATTTAGTTTGTTAGGTAACTGAAAAGGAGCGAATTGGATCAGGGCGACATTCCAAGTCGCCGTATAATGGCACTTTAGGAGCCAGACTTGATTGATATCCTGAACATTGTCCTAAGTGTGATCCGTCTTCTTTCTGTATAATCTTCTGTACCCTTGGAGTAATATTTTATTCAAAAATTATACATTATTAATAAAAAAATCAGGATTCTAAATTAAATATTAGATTTCGAAATGAATATCTCTGGTGTTATGTTAAACTCGTAATAATCGCATTTGCATGCGGCTTCCAAGCATATTGCAATCCAATATTAAATAAATAACGCATCCAAATGTAGCTCAAACAATATGTGCCAAATTTCATCCAAATGGCTACCACTACTTACAATTTCTTTACCAAACGTTTCTAAATTGGCGTAAAAGTTTAACACATTTTATGATTATCCCAATACATTACATTTTAATGTACAAAACGTGGCATTGTTTGTCATTGTTGTAATTGGATTTATAACCATTTTTATTTCATTTGACAAGACATAATTCATATGGAATTGCACAAACATACACCATTTTATAAGTTAAACCGCTTGATTTACGTAAATGGGGAAAAGAGTACGTTATTTGCTATACAAAATAAATTTTGTATTTGCAGGTTTGCGTAACATTTTGGATGCATTTCACCCAACGCATTTTTTTTCAAAAATTCCTTTACCATTGTATTAACAATTCAGTGGGTGTATTTTATTTCGAATCAATTGCATTTTTGTAAGGGACGCTGAAACTTTTTATGATATTCACATTTGGAGACATTTCGACTATGTATAAAGCCTGTGTTTAGCTTAATATTTGGTTACTGTGACTTAAATTTGTTTTTACTAAAAAACTTTCGGCTTAAAAAATAAATAAAAATTAAAACTCACCGATTGTTATTACAGCTAAACGTACATTTTTATTGTGGAAAATAAAGTTCTGTATAACATATTTTTATTTGAGAAAAAATACCCTAAAATAATTAATTTATGATTTATCTACATTTCAAATGGAAAAAAAAGTAGCGATAACAGCCAAAAAATGTTGAGTTTTGTCCAAATGTATTGTGAGTTTTGTCCAAATCTGAAGAAACCCACTGTAGGCTTAAAAATACAACAACAATCGACTGTCCCTTTGTTGCTCTCGACATCTTCATCTGGACGATACCAGATTAATAAAATATGCTTCTTATATGGATTTTTAGCAGAACAACGGTACAAATCACGCATCCCCATATTTTAATAACAGTTTCCAGGACAATAGAATCATTTCAAAATAAAAGTCAATTTGACATTTTATAAAAAATATGGTATTAAATTACTTTTGAAAATAGCGAATGGAAACTTATTTATCTTAAAGATCAACTCAAAAATTATTTTTAAGTACAATTTATGTTGTAAAAATTCAAAATTTAAACTGATTCATTTATATTAATTATTAAAATTATTAGGGTAAGAAAAGAGAGCCTCTAATCAGTCAATAGGATGTAAATATCGCGAAATATTGTCAAGATTCGGAGAGAATTTGAATTCCGTGGTAGTTGCGTAGATTATCTATACTGACACGTTCACTGATTTTACCATGGGGCCAATCGGTTCACACATTCTGGAGGCTCCCCCAGAAAGGTTTAACATTTTAAAACAAGTAATTTAATTTGACGCTAATTGAATAACCAAATGGGCCACTTGTTTCCACATCGTAATGTTTACAAACTCACATTAAATCCAAAGATGGAGTGTATAGGACAACCTCTTCTGGTACCCTTCCACTGATTGTGAAAAATAAAACCTGTGTGTAATTTCGAAGATCTCCGCAATCCATAGGTTGATTGTAGGGAAGAGAGGGGGCACCTTTGAACACTTTTTGCTTTCAAGCCTTATAACATTTTTTATTTTATAATTTTTGGTTTCTTATAAATTTTAACTAATAGGCGCAGCTTTGAACAAGTGTTGGCTTTTTTGAACGACATGGTTTTTTACAGTGTTTATGTTCAAATATGTATGTATTTTATTCATACATATCAGAAATGCATTTATTCATTCAAAAATATATAAAAAATGTTCAAAATTTAAAAAAATTAGATCAAAATTTATTAAGACATAAAATGACTTAAAAACAAAAATTAATATGGTGAAAAATAGAGTTAATTTCGTAATCTTATTAGCCCATTTAAAATTTTGAGAAATCGAAGCCAAAATTCAAAAACTCCGTTTTTTACTCGAGTTTAATGGGAAAGTTCAAAGGTGCCCCACCCATGGCATTTTACGTAAATTTATAATAACTTTTTTTTGTAAAAAATATATATGAAAGAAATTACATTAGTTATGTTTGAAATGATTGTTGGAATGCAAAACAAATGTTTGACGAAAGAAAACTATCACAGAATTCTTCCTGCGCCCTTACACCCAAATGAATAAAAGTTTACAATGACACTGCGAAAACATGGTCACCCATGCACAATTTGACGACAACGGAAAAAGCTAGCCAAAGTGGTTTGCGCAGATAGAGAAGAAGATTGCCATATACAAAAATGTGGTTGTGGGTCGGAAACATTTTAAACCAAGATTTTATGAGCACTGTTCAAAGGTGCCCCACGTTCAAAGGTGCCCCCCACTCCCCTATATATCGGTCGCCAAAACCGACCGACTCTGTGTGGAAAATACGACTTGCCTGCAATCCGTCATATTGAAAAAGATCCGCGAATGTATTTCTGACCATCTACGAACCCGAAATTCCAAGATAAAACTCCTTCTGGCCAAGACCTACACCTTTTTGTAATTATCGGTTAATGTAACGGCTCATATGTACCACCAACTTTTTTTTGTCTACTTATCTATGATTTGAATATTCAGATATCACTAAATTTTACACGGGGCGTGAATTGCTCTATATATTTACCCTTTGCCCAAAGACATTAATATTTTTTCAGATGTATTTGTAGAAAAATTAAAACAGGTGTAAAGTTCTTTCTCAGTTTATTTGTATTGTCCGTGTTCTAAAGGGATAACAATGCAATAATAAACCAATTACAACTAAGTAACATACCCATACACATATTTACACTACTTTCCCTTAAAAAATGTCATATCTTACAATTGATTAAAAGTAGATAAGCGTAATGTACAGAATATATTTGGTACCCATATGCGTATTCCCAAAAATAACCTATTTAGTTTCCTCCCAAAGGCGCCACCGAAAAATATCAGATTTACCAGTACTAAATACGAAAAAAAGGATGTATCCACTAAATGTTTCTTAAGCAACTTCAATTATAGCGCGTGTTAAATAAATCCTCTGATCCATTACTGACCACACAGAACAATGCTGCTCATACATTGGAACTGGCGCCCTTGTTTATAGGCTTATGCCGGTACTCTTCCCATACTTGTATATTTTGAGAATTTCCTAGCACCCTTGCATTAGATAAGCATTGATTCAGTTTCTCGTACCTTTGAATTCTCATTTGACATCAAGGTTTCTCTCGTGATACAATGAATAGGTATTCCAATTAGCGTAGCTAACTATGGTTTCGCCTAATAAGTGCAGAATTAGGCGAAACCATAAAGAGTAAACTAACTATTTTTGTTGAATAATATGTGTTATTGATTATTTTATTGTGTATAATAACTTAATGGGTCCATTTTATTTGTCAACTAACATACCAATAGAATTAAAGGTGAGCCTCTAGTTATGACACTTAGTGTTTTTTTTTACATTTTAGGTATTTTGAAGGTTTTATCTACATTTTGCCACCGAATTGACATCCATGTAACGGTACCGCCCCACTTTCGGTAAGTGGCTCTTATTTGGAATGTTATTAGTATTAGGTTGGGGAAAAATAAATCCATAGGGCGGCAGTCGAAAATGCCGATAAAATCGTAGAAATGATCGAAGTTGACCGGCGTGTTAACAGTCGTAACATCGTCCATGAGCTAAAATCGACCATAAAACTGTTTTAAACCATATTAACAAAAAAAAAAAAAAAAAAAAAGTAGGATGGATCGAATTACCATCTGCGAAGTCTTGACCAAACGGAATGGGTTTTTCAATTGTTTCAGTTGAATGTGTGTGAGAGAATAGTGATACTTACTCTCGCGAGAGAACACGCGTGCGGTAGTTCGCCCGACTGTGTACTAGAGTTTATTTGCAAATAGAGAGCATGGTTTCTATGAGAGAGACATTATGAAGTTACCTTTAAAATTAAATATTTGATAATTATCGTAATATTTAATATTATAATATGATTATTATCTCGGTATATGCTACTTTATAAACTTTATTTGATTTTTGTGACATATACAATTTGTAATTCATATAAAAACTTTTTTAATAATGCTTTTAATTTATATAATAACAAAAATTAAATTCATCAATAATTTTTTCCGACCACAAAAATGTACACACAATTTTGTTCAGTACTGTTCTGTTTTCTCTCACACATACTAACGCATTTTAATTTTGGGCACCTATGATGTTGAGGGTTGCTTTTTTTTAATATTATTATTAGGTGTGTCTGGTTACTTTTCCAGTAATATTTAGTCAGTAAGTTCTAGTTCAGAGAGTAAGCCGTTTTTACTCTCTTTTGCGATAATATTGAAAAAAGTAAACAGATAACATTTAGTAAGATTTAGCAAATAAACAGCTGATTAAAGATAACATTTTATTTGCGCCAAAATAAACAACAAAGGACGAACATTATTATTTGTCTTGCATTTAATATTAAAAATAAAATGAACAATAAAAGAAAAATTTATTTGGTATGTTCCCCGGGAACATTTAAGCTTCCTGCATCAATACATTGCCCTCTTTTTGGAACTTGCCAAAAAATATAAACAATTAGTTTCTAATTTAATGAAACATTGCATTACTTACGAATTTTCTTTCATTTTCTGTAATTTTTATACAACTTAACTTGAAATTGAACTTTGCCATCTAAAAAAATGTTTTGAATAATTCATAATACAGTTGATCCGAAATTGGCTAATTTTTGCCTAAACAGACAACATTTAGTAACAATTGTTACCAAATATTATTACTTCCTTGTATGGTGACAGGGATTTGAAGATGGTATGGTGACAGGGATGGGAAGATGATTTTGTGTGGGTATTGTCTCTAGTATAATGAATACTCAGTTTAACGTATGTGAATGAGAAAAATGTATGCATTTCACACTGATTGGCGCATATAGCGAACATTCTGCAAATTTGTAAACTGGGTATAGATAATTATGCAAAAATAATGAATTTGTATAGGGGATAGGGGGCACCTTTGAACAAGGGGCACCTTTAAACAGCGCTCATAAAATCTTGGTTTCATATGTTTCTCACCCGTAACCATTTTTTTAATAGCAATATTGGTCTCTAGCATCGTAAATGACATTTGCTAGCTTTTTCAACTGTCGACAAAATATAAACTTTTAATTTTTTGTTGTAAGGGCGCAGAAATAATTCAAAGACCGACATTCATTTCAAACATAACTAATGAATTTTCTTTTAAATATATTACCTACATATAAATTTCAGTAAAATGCCATAGGCAGCGCACCTTTGGATACGACCAGTAAACTCGAGTAAAAAACGGATTTGTTAACTTTTGGCTATGATTTCATTAAATTTCAAATGAGTTAATAATAACTTTGGATCTCCAGTTTTTAATTTTTAAGCATTTATGTTTAGGTTTTACATAAATAAATGCATTTCTGATATGAATAAAATATATTCATATTTGAACTAATCACAGTAAAAAACAATGCGGTTCAAAAATTCCAAGCTTTGTAAAAAGCAGGGGCCAGTTTTGAACATAATGACTTAGTCCATTAAAACAGTAATAAAATATTTAAATCGAACTTAAAGTATGGTATATGTATATTCAGTGTAAAGTTTACATCTGTACCTATCAGTTAAAAACGTAGAAAAAAAAACAAAGATTATAAAATTTTTATGAGGCTTGAAGGCAAAAAGTGTTTATTTACATATTTTAATAAAAACGTGTAATTTTAATTTTTTTATTATTATTATTTTTATTATTATTTAAATATGTAAAATGTTATTATTATATTTTTATATTTTTTGTTTGATTTGTTTGATAATAAAATTGCAACCTAAAAAACTTCGAGTTATAACGAATTTTTCGCAAAACGAATTGACCTGACAATACATTATTCGTTACACCGAGCGCTATGGGCCAGAAATCCATTTTTTTTTTGGAAAAATATCATTGAGGGTATGTAAATGTCTATTATATTTCAATAGCCTTCATTCTCAAATCAAATCTCATTTATAAGGCAGGAATTTTGTTTTTTGTCAATGTGATTCTTTTGACACTAGCGACAATTCATTTTTCCTCAAAAATATGGAAGCATGTCAATTTTAAAATACTCGCGTTTATTAACAAAAAATCGGATTTTATATAGTCGGATTAATTTATTAGAAACTAGCAAAGTACCCGCTACTTCGTATGCGGAAAGGGAATAAAAAAATATTTCATATGGAAATCGTGAATGCCGTATAATTAGGTGTACTATAGTTCTGAATTCCACCTCTGTTCCTACATTTAATATAAAGTTTATTGCCATTAAGTACTCTTCATACACATAAGCACTATTTTCCGAAATCCACACTTTAGCAAAAACGTAAAGGTTCCACATGTAGTTCCATTTAGAACTTTTCGAACACATAATTATACATTTTCAAGACTACCTCTATACATTCTAAATTTTATGTTTCCAGCTCTCTCCGTTACCCAAATTCAAATTATTCCAAATTTAGTGAATTTTCTTCCACCATAGTCCAAATTGTTCCAAATTTAGTGATTTTCGTACTCATAAGTACAATTTTCCAAATGTACCTCAATCCTTCTTTCAAATAGTCCAAATTTAAGAATTTCAGCTCTGTGTGAAACCATTCCGCACTTTTCGTACCCATATACCAAACCAATCTCAATATTCCAAACCTGCTTTCAATCGTAAGTCCAAATTTAAGAATTTCAGCTCTATCTGTTTACTAAACTGTACCATATTTGGTACTATTCTGTACTTTTCCTACACTCCCAGATTAACCTAAGTTGCAACATTCAGGATTCGAGTTCTACCCGTTCACCGAAGTCCAAATTGTACCAAATTTTTTGGTTGTCGTACCCAAAGTACAAATTTCCAAAAATACCTCAGTCATGCACTCCAATAACAACGTTAGGTCCACATTTAAAGATTCCAGCTCTATTCGTTCACCAACATCCAAATTGTACCATTTATTACTTTTCGTAGACGTAAGTGTGAGTTTCTAAAACTGCCTCAATTTCCCACTGAAACAGTAATTATATTCATTAATTTCAGGATAACAGCAATATCTCTTCACATAGATCCAAATTGTACCATATTTAGTACTTTTCGTACTCATGAGTTCGAATTTCCAACACTGTCTCAATCCTTTGCTATAAGAGTAATTTTATTTTCAAATCCATCAGTAATTTTATTTTCAAATCCTTTCACTCAAATCTAAATTGTATTAACTTAGCACCATTTAGTTCAGATATTTACGTATTTTTAAAACTACCTCATCCTACACTCCGACCTTATTTTTAAGTCCAAATATTAGGATTCCCGCTCACACAAAACGAATTGTACCATATTTAGTACCAATTAGGTCTTCTCGTATCCATAAGTACGAAATTCCAATACTTCCTTAATCTTGTAATTTTAATTCCAAATTTACGTTTACTATATCTATCCGTTAACTCGAATCAAAATTGTACCAAATTTTTTTTACCATTTGCCATAATGACGAATTTTAAAAAATTACCGACATATCTCTATTCTGCACTCAAACTGTAATATTAATTCAAAATTTCAGTTCACATGTAATAAAGTTGTACCAAATATAGTACTATTTAGTAGTAGGTAGGTGACATCTTCCATATCTCAATTCTATATTCAAACATCAACCATTAGTCCAAATTATTGGTTTCCAGCTCTCTCCGTTCACCCAAATCCATCTAGTGCCGTTTAGTACTTTTCGTACACATAAATACGAGTTTCCAAAGATGTCTCTATTGCTCAATCTTCAACAGAAATCTTAATTCCAAATTTCAGGGTTTCAGTTTTTTCGTTCTTCCCGTTCGCTAATAAAAAGGGTACCATATTTGGTACATTTTAGTACTTTTCGTACCCTTCTACTTCCAACAAAACTTCCTGCATACCCCGACACAGTAGTACGAATTTCCAATACTTCTTACTAAATCCACACCCCCACAGTTATCCTAAATCCAAGTTTCAGAATTCCAACTCTATCGGTTCATCCACAATTCAATTTGTACCAAATTTAGTACACTGTAGTACGAATTTCCAAAACTTCCTACTTAACCCAAACCTACACTCCACAGTGATCCTAATCCCAAGTTTCATAATTCCAACGCTATCGGTTCACTCACAATCCAAATTGTACCAAATTTAGTACACAGTAGTATGAATTTCCAAAACCTCCAACTTACACTAACCCTAC
>NW_026888308.1:0-9740 GCF_032173495.1 Musca vetustissima
GTCTAAATGTCTTTAAAAATCCACGCTTAAAGGGTAAAGGTCTAAATGTCTTTAAAAATCCACTCTTAAAGGTCTAAAGGTCTTTAAAAATCCACGCTTAAAGGTCTAAATGTCTTTAAAAATCCACGCTTAAAGGTCTAAATGTCTTTAAAAATCCACGCTTAAAGGTCTAAATGTCTTTAAAAATCCACGCTTAAAGGTCTAAATGTCTTTAAAAATCCACGCTTAAAGGTCTAAATGTCTTTAAAAATCCACGTCTAAATGTCTTTACCTTTAAGGTCTAAATGTCTTTAAAAATCCACGCTTAAAGGTCTGAATGTCCTTGAAAAAATATTCTTTAAAAAATTCACGCTTAAAGGTCTGAATGTCCTTGAAAAAATATTCTTTAAAAAATCCACGCTTAAAAGTCTGAATGTCCTTGAAAAAATATTCTTTAAAAAATCCACGCTTAAAGGTCTGAATGTCCTTGAAAAAATTCTTTAAAAAATCACGATTAAAGGTCTGAATGTCCTTGAAAAAATATTCTTTGAAAACTCCAAGCTTGTAGGTCTGAATGTCATTGAAAAATATTCCTTAAAAAATCCACGCTTAAAAGTCTGAATATCCTTGAAAAAAATGTTCTTTTAAAAATCCAAGATTAACAATCTGAATGTCCTTGAAAAAATATTTTTTAAAAAAATCCACGCTTAAAGGTCGGAATGCCCTTGAAAAAATTTTGTTTGAAAAGTTCACCCGTATAGGACTGAATATCCTTCAACGAATCATGCTAACAAATCCATGCTTATAGCTCGGGTTATCCTTGTAAACTTCAGGTTTATAGCTTTAAATATCCTTGAAAGAATATGGTTTAAAAAATCCACGCACTAAATATCCTTGGATGAATAATAAGTTTTTTATAGACTGCCTTAATGTCCACTTTATATCACCTATATTAAGTCTCCTTAATAAACCTAAATAAATTATTTTATTCTTCTTCTTCGTCCTGGCATATTAACATTCTTGCCAAAACCAGATTTCGTAATTGTTTGTGAAAGTCCTTAGCAAAAAAAGAGAGAAGAATGTTTATTCGCTGGCTTCATAAAAAATTTATAAATCTTTTTTGCTTGTCAAAAAATGTTTACATAGTTTTGAATTGCCGATGTTGTTGTTGGTCTTCATTTTCGTTGCTCCAGCCGCGTTGTCACCGTCATCGCCATCATCATCATCAGTTTAGTGGTGTTGGTTTAAACGAGAATAAGGACATTATTTTATGTGCACATGCCGTGAACATTGTTGAATGGCTGATGGTAGGTCCGTCCGTCTGTCTGTCCGCCTGTTTGTTTGCTTAGTTAAATATGTACATTCGCATCTATGTAGGTGGTGGAATGTATGAGTGTGCGTGCCTGTGTGTGTGTGTGTGTTCGACATCCGGTTTGTTTATTCTTTCTACAACAATCTGTGTAAATGTTCATTCCCTCACAATATCCTGTTAACAAAGTTATGTCTCGGTGTATGAGAGGAAGTGAAGGAAGGTTTGTGTGTGTGTGTGGGTATATCTCTGTGTGGGTGTTTGTGTGTTGTCTTATTTAAATGTTTGATTTGGCGCCATTTGTTGTCATTTCGTGAATAACTTTGTAGCTTTTATGTGTGTGTGTGCGTTCGTGCATTCCTAATGTATGGACTCGTGGGTAGTAGATTTCTTTTACGATTGTTGTTTTGCTTGAGTGTCCCTCTCGGTGTGAGTGTGTGTGTGGGTGTTCCTGCCTACATGTTTCGTTGCCATTGTTGTTAATTGCCACTGTTTTATGGGTGTCAACAGTGTAAACCCTTTTGTCTTTGAATGGACACGCATTAATTTAGCCTCATTAAAGCACTTCTAATTGCTGCAGTCTCTTTTCTATCTCTCTCTCTATCTGGCAGAGATTAGTTGTGATATCATTTAAATGATTGTGATTACGTTTCCTGTTTGTCTATGTCTACATTAACAACTATACAAACGGTTAATTAACATCGTCTAGATGGACAAAGTAGAGGAGGATTTGAATTGAAAATACGACATAATAAGCTCATTTTGAATGAAATAGATTCTTGAGTAAAAAATAAGTAAGTTTAACAATTTCCAATTCCAAGAGATTGTTGTCAGAGATTTAGTGAAAGCAATCAATGTTAGACATGCTTGATATAAAGAAATAATTTTTTCTAAGAAATGTAGCAATCTGCCTTCAATAAATGTAGATAATATAAAGAAAATCATTTATTAGAAGTTTGTTATAAGTGGTCCATTGAGAAAGAATAATAGTCCTACAAAGAAAAATAAATTCCTTGAAATCAGATACCTGGGAAAATGGAAGAATTTAATTCAGGTGTTTTCATTTTACTTTATAATGGGCTACTTTTGAATATTTTGGGACAATATAAGAAATCATCATGGCTTGTTTGGAAATGAATGTATCTACTACAGCAGAACAACTATAGAACCATTGATATAGAAACATAGAGATTTTATGAAATTTATTTTCGTTAAAAGGAGAAAGGATAATTGTTCTACAAAGCCTAAGAAGACATTTTTCAAATAGAGTAGAATAGCCAAGGATAAACTAAAGCGTGCCCTACTCCATAGCTAAACCAATGTACTGATTCTCGATAAATTTTAAGAAATCACAACTTTGGTTCTGTAAAGAATATCGGATAATCACCTCATCTATAAAGTATCCTTAATTTCCAACTCCTTTATAAAGATTCCCAGAGATCCAACCGTATTTATGAATGCTCCCTGATCTTGGCCTAGTTTATATCAACTCTCTGTTTTTCAGGTGGTCTGAGAGACTCTATGACCTTCTTTTCATATATAAAGTCAACGTGACCTGTACATACAATGATTCCGTGAATTTAAGCACATACATAAAGGGTCCCTGAGTTTCTGTTTGCCTAGTAGACACCATTGTGGTGTAGTAAGATCTGATTCTGATTATCAGCTCGTCTATAAATACTCTTTGTTCTTCACCTCTTGTATATTCATGAGTTACACCTCGTCTATAACGACTCTCAGATAGTCTAACATAATTCCAGGAGCTTCAGCTTGTCTATAAAAAAATATTTGTTTTTCAACTCGTTTATGTGACTAAATGTCCTCCACCTCGTCTAAAAGAAGTCATGTCACATCTCGTCTATAATAACTCTCTGGGCTTCACCTGGTCTTTAAAAACTCCCCAACCTGCAGTTTCTCTATAGAGACTCTTCGGCCTCCACTATAAATGATATTTCGCTTAAAATTCACCTCGTCTATAGGGTCTCGTGGTTATCACATCGTATATAAAAAAAATCTGCCACTTAGCTTGTCTATAATGACACCATGAACTTCATCTTGTCTATAAAAACCCCCGGCTCTTCAGCGCATAAAGACTCCTCGTTTATCCTTCCGCTTGTTTATTAAGACTCCCTGAGTTCTAGCTTGTCTATAAACACTGCCTGTGCTTCAGTTCTTCTAAAAATACTATAAGGACATTGATATTATGCGTATGATTAATATTTCTTTTTATTTATTATTATTATCATAATGCATACGCCCTAAGTTAGGGTTTGCTACTAGAAATCCCTAAATAAAACATAATAGATGAACTAGTTTCGTCGGCATTTATGTAATTTTCAATTTACGAAAAATGTTTAAATTATTGCAAACATTTTTCCAATTTTCATTTATTAAGAAATATGAATATTTATTTATGTAGTATTTAATGGGATAACCCACCATTCGACACCTGTCTAGTCTATTTGTTCATTCCTATTAATTTCAATAATACCATATTAACTCTATTTACATTGTTTCTGGTTTATAGTGGAATTTATAATATATTTAATACTATTAGACTACTACATCACCACAAAACATTGACATTTACAGACACTGTGCGGTAAACTGCACTAGGCACGCGATGCATGTGGTGCCACAGTGCCACACAAAATTGCCACTGCAAATTTTGTGTTATGGCCTACTTGGCATGCCAAGGAAAATAAAATGAAATACGAAAAACAAGAAAAAAAATCATACCGACCAAAATAGAAAATAATCAACAAAATGAAACAAAAAACGAACGGAAAAAAGAAATATAATATACAAACATAGCAGGCAGATACGAAATTAGCGCAAAGAGAAATTTTAGAGAGGAGGGTAACTGAACTATTATTGAATCAAAAGTACCAGCAAATAAAATGGGGTGTCCCACTTAAAATACGAATTTTGAAATATTTGAAAGTATGTAAAATTCGATTTAATACTATATTTTAGTTCGGAATTTTATTCATCCGAAGGGTGACATAGGGGATCATAGATACCAAGCAATGGGTCTGGCTATAAAAACTGGAGTCGGGTTAGTTCCCCACACTACGCAAAAGCAACGTAAAAGAAATGAAACCCGAATGAAAACTACAGTTTCGAGGTATTGAACGGTTTTATATACCACCTTCAACATCAGTTTTGAAATCCGGAGAACAATAGTTTTGACAGATGCAGATGCTACTATGGTCTGAATAAGCAATTCAAGAACAAGGCCACCTCTTGCAAGACCAAACTTACATTCTACAGGACGCTGATACTATCCGTGCTGTTGTATGGATCTAAAACATGGGTACATGGAGCAAGCAGATGAGATAGCTCTTGGAGTGTTTGAGAGAAAAATTCTCCGGAAGATATATGGGACGATCTGAGTCGACGGTGAATATAGCCGTCGAATGATCCATGACCTGTACCATATATTCTCGGACATTGACTCTGTATGAAACATGAGAACTTTGGCACATTATTTAAATTAAATCGGACGAAAAAAAATATATATAGATTTGAACCGATTTTCACGAAACTTGGCAGACATCGCTCTACGCTCAATTCAATACGTCATGCCATATTTCGTGCAAATGGAAAGATATATAGGGACTTTGGTGCACCATTTACATGAAATCGGACGAAACTATATATGGGATTTTCGCGAAATTTGGCAGACATCATTCTAGACTTAATTCAGTACGATGTGCCAAATTTCATGCAAATCGAAAGATATAGAGGGACTTGGGTGCACCATTTACCTTAAATCGGACGAAACTATATATGGGGGCTATATCTAAATCTGAACCGATTTTCTCGAAACTTGGCGCACATCATTCTGGACCTAATTCAGCACTCTGTGCCAAATTTCATGCAAATCGAAAGATATAGAGGAACTTTGGTGTCCCATTTACCTTAAATCGGACGAAAATATATATGGGAGCTATATCTAAATCTGAACCGATATTTCCCATTTTCAATAGTGTTCGTCCTTGGGCCAAATAAGTGACTTGTTCCAAATTTCATCCAAATTGGATTATAAATGCGGCCTGTACTTTGTTTACAATTTAACATCTACAGACGGACGGACAGACGGACGGACATGCATAAATCGACTCAGAAAGTGATTCTATGCATATTCTCAAAAGGAACCATGTGTCTATCTCGTTTCCTTTTGCCTGTTACAGACATATGCACAAAGACATAATACCTTGTACCACAGTGTGGTGAAGGGTATAACGAGTCAAGCGATGGTTCAAGCAGAAGGGGAAGACAACGAATCCGATAGAAAGATCAAGTGGAAGACAACATCTCGGAATATGATCTTTCAAATTAAATGGAACAAACGGTCTGTCACAATCCAGCTGAGTAAGTATTCATACGAATTTAACATAATAACAGACTTCAGATTTGAACATTTCGGCACACCCTTATATACATTCTTTTGCTGTTAGCTTCGCAGGCACGAAAACATTGAAAATAAACTGCCGTTGAAAATATCTGACTACCCCCATATACAGAAAATTGAAAAAGTTCTATATTATTATCCATACCATAAGAAATGAGTGTAGCTGACATTTAGACATTTATTTTTTGCGTCAAGAATTCTTTTTTGACAGAGGAGACAAAACGGGACTTGTATACAAATTGTTATTAAATTTAACATAATTTATAAAAGCAAATTGAAGAGAAAATTTTAAAATTCCTACGAGAATTTGCATTAAAAATTAAATGTTATGTCTCAAAAAAAAAAAATGGTATTTGGTTGGTGTTACATATTTTTCCATATTTTCGAGTTCCTATTTTACTGTACGTTTTTAATCATGTCGTTCATTAAGTCCCACATTGTGTATTTCAACGTGTGACTTAATGTAATTTAATCAATATATTGATTACATGTTAAAAATATATATGTGTGTGTACGTGTGATGCGTCGAAGGGTTGAGGTATGGCAAGTGGTTGGATATGCTCGTATGAATATCAGTAATCAGTAAATATTGTGAGATATTTAAAGCAAGCATGTACTTTATATCATAATTGTCATAAATAATTGTCAAATAATTAATGAAAAATAATAAGTAACATTGAGCTACAATGTTTTAGTGTGTGGAAATTTCATTGATATCTTTAAAAAAATAATGTTTTTGCCATAGGCTTAAATAAATTCTATTTTGACATTTCCGACTTTCAGCATATAACAAATATCTTGATATGAGCTGTTGAATATACAGGGGCGGAAAAGTTATAATATATATTTTCTTTCCACTATTGAAATGCTTCAAGCTTTCTTTACTAAATTTTTCTCATTGGAAACCAGCGTATATTTTACATTTTTTAATCTAACGGTATTTAATAATTTGTTCATAGTTCCATTTATTGTCTGATAAAAAACATTGCCTGAAATTTCGATATTTATAATTTCTAATAAGGATTTATATTGAGGTTTTGCTTATATTTATACCCTGACAACACAACTATGTTGTCAGGGTATTATAGCTTTGTGCAGCCCCAAGAGTTTGTAATGCCGCGAAACATGTGTGTCCGTCCGTCCGTCTGTGCATTATAATTTGTAAACACGATACAGGCCACAGTTATGTACCAATCTTCACGAAATTTTGTGGACCAATCTTTACGAAATGTAGGATGGATTCTGGCCAATGAAGACCCCTATTGTTTTTGGTAAAGATCAGTTCATATTTAGGGGATGCAATTCTTAATTTTTGTCGTTTTTTCTGGTTGCTCCATAGACCGAAATTATGGCCCGAATATTGCGAAATTTTACATGTTGAAGGAGATCGGGCAAACGAATAAGCATGCCTGTTTTGATAAAGATCAGTCATTATTTAGCGGGTCAAATGGACCATGAATTTTGTGTGAAAAATTACAAAATTTTATTTCTATGGCGTATATATATATAATTAGTATTTAAAGGTTCATAATCTTTGGTACTTCCTTCACAGACTCTCGTAATTTGCAAAAATTGTAAATTTGTTAAAAATTTCCTTCCATAAAGTTGACTTTCGTAAACCAAAATAGCATACACATATTAATCAAATATGGTTCTAATATGAATCCAGTAAATTCGGCCAACATTGACCAACCAGCACCACCTGGATCTATACTATAATGCAACGAATGATTTTCTAATTTATATCAAACATTTTCCATGTAATGAAAACATCGAGGGATCCGAAAGCACGGTGGAAATACATAGAAAATTTTGATTAAAAAGTCACTTGGGTAGTATTTTTAACCATGAACCAGTATTAATTTTTACTCGAGAGATTTACTACCCCCTCAGAATCCAAAATAACAATGTTGAAATCATTGAAATTCGTGTAAAATATCGTCGGAAATTCGAACAATTTATAGGTTTATGCTATAATAAAGACTGGGTTAACATTAATAATTTTTGGTAGGAAACTTTTTTACCAAATATATCAAAATACAACGAATTCAGTTGAAAATGTGTCCAAAATTGGAGTATATCTGTATGTGATGCACTGTGATCCCTGATATTGAAGATTGTCTATATAGGTCCCAGATTTCAATATTATAACGGTTTACCCATTTTTTTTTATCGAAGTGGCTATAATTTTTTTTTAAAAGAAAGTTTTAAAAGACCGCCTATACGAATGTACCGTTTACTTTTTGGTGTGTTGAAGTTCCTTCACCAAGTTTTCAACCTGAGTTTCAGATTTCTCTAGAAGTGTAGAACTATATTATTATATTTATTATCCGAATAAAATGAAATTTGGCACAAATCATTTATTTGGCCCAATGACGAACCCTATTGAAATTATAGATATAGCTCCCATATATATTCTCGTCCGATGTTAAGTAAATGGTGCACCAAAAACTCAAAATTAGGCCGATTGGTAAAAAATATTTCCACAAAGTACTGAAGTTAGTATAGTCCAACGTGTGTCGAGCTTAAAATCAGTACAGATTTAAATATAGCGATTTTATGTAAAAGGTTAAGATATAGAATAGCCCCATAATTATATTCGCCCGATTTTAGTTAAATGATACACCGACTTGATGTGTCAAGTTTTAATGAAATTGGTTCAGATTTTGATATAGCTCGCATATATACTTTCGCCCCATTTTAAGTACATATTGCTCCATAGACTTAAAGTTTGTCTGATCGTCATATCATTTTGCAGAAATTGTCCAAATGTTTTAAACGCCGGGTAAGTTGGGTTGAAATCGGTTCAAATTTAAATATAGCTCCCATATTTATCTTAGTCCGATTTTATGTACATGGTGTCTGAGGTATCCAATGCTTCTCCCATTGCCTCTAAATTTTGCACACGGTATAAAACTGAGCCTAGACTATTGCGTTCTATAAAAATTGTTTTTTCTAAATTAAAAATGATTTGTAATACGTTTTTATATAGAAAATCTTGGCTGACTTGAGTATATAGCTGAATTGCAACTAACATTAAAAAAACTTCGCTGAATCGTATTTTTGGACAGAAATTCTCTGCTAAAATGTGATTTTCAATAGAAAAATCGTAGCTGAATTAGTGTCTTTGTTAGAAAACTTTTGCTGAGTTGCGGTTATCTGTAGAAAATTTTCAGAAAAAGAAGATTTTCTTATAAAACTACTTTTCTAAATTTCATATTAATAAGTAAACTTTGTCTGACTTGTTAATCTGTATTGGAAATCGGAGCAAACTTATAATTAACATTAAAACTACTTTTCTAAACTAAGATCCTAAATATAAAAATGCTGCTGATTTACGTTTTTCCATAGAAAATCGTAGTTGAATTGAGTATTTCTAATGACAAATCTAGCTGAATTGAGATTAACATTAAAAACATTTCGCTAAATTGATATTTTTAATGGAAAAAATCTGCTGTATTGTGTGAAAAAAAAACATTGCTGAATTGCTACATTCGTTAGAAACACTTTACAATAAATATATTTTTAAGAAAAAGTTACCAGAATTCATATTTTCATTTTAAAAATTTAGCTGAATTAATGGTTTCTATAGAAAAATAGTACCTAAATTAAGGCAAACATTAAAAAACATATCTGAATAGAGGTTTCGTATAGAGAAACTCTGCTGAATTGCGATTTTCAATTGTTGTTTTAATTAGAAAAATGTTGGTAAATGATGTTATTCCATACAAAAAAATTTCCAGAAAGAAATGTTTTTTTTTCGGTTCAAAATTGACTTTAAAAAAGCAATGACAGTTTTTTATTTTATATTTTTAACAAACAAAGAAGTCCATAATTTTTTTATTTTTATCTTAAACTGCCTATATTTATAATATTTAAAAATTTGAATTTTTTTTGGGCCACAGTATGTAGTATTCAATTATTTTTCTTCCAAATCATAATTTACTCAATCTGATGTATTTATTTTCATGGAATTTGATATGACTTCAATGGTATCAAATATGTGTTGTTGTCATAGTTATATTTAATAGTATC